>NC_063202.1:2177489-2477489 GCF_017589495.1 Alosa alosa | reverse complement strand
AAACACTCGTAGATCTACGAGTGCTCCAGAGTAGGCCTACTCGTTACCGGCTAAGAGCGTCTTAACAGTAGGCTACTTCTCACTGAGGTCACCAACAGGACATACAGAGGAATTACAACTTAGAATACATAATCCAATTTACGTTCCCATTCTTTATTGTGTTTACCTGTGATGAATCAGATTTTAGCGTGCAAAATAGCCTACATTTAATGGTAATAATAATGTGATGAAAAGCGGACAAAATGCAATCAAGTTATGAAACCAGACGTTGCCAGAATAGTTTGACATTATCTTTGCTAAGTGAATATTTTATTAGGCCTATGAGGTAAAAAAGCAGAGAAAGCAACATGTGGTTTAGTCTGTAGCCTACTGCATCAAAATCTAAGCCTACACATTTCTCTCTTTCTTACTCGACTTCTTTCTTATCTTCAAACGTGTTCTTAAGTGGCAATGAAAAATTATTTCATGGTGCAACAATCTAATCTTAAAATAATTACAATTATTTATGTCTCTGTGTGGTATGTAACCTACTTGGGATGCTTACATGCAGATGTCAAAGTGTTTCTATTTTCGTATTGATGTGAATTAATGTGTAGATCCGAAGTTTAAATGGTAGGCCTATAGCTGTGACGTGCAGTCACCTGACATCACCGTCAAATCAGAGGATATTTCAGAGCTATTAACGTGGACTCCAGCTGGAGTGTCAGTGCATGCGCGTTCACGCTACGAGCATGTTCGGGAAACAGTCGGAAAAACCAAACGAACGATCGTGAGATGAATCGTAGAAAACCCTCTTAAGAGCGTGTCTCCGTCGTTATCGTGGAAGTGGGCCCAGGCTTGTCAGTCACCCTGACATAACAGTGCGTAAAGTAGCCTATAATGTGAATGACTTGTTATTTTATCAAGGATTTCTTTCTTTTTGCAAAAAATAAAGTACAATAGGCATTAATTAGTAGGCCAGGAGCGTGTTGAAATTATGTGGCAAATTGCGTTTTTATTACAATGATAAAATTGTAAAAGGACGTGACCGAAGCTGAGGCAAGCCAGGCAATAGGCCTATAGGCCCGACGGTAATTGTAAAGCAATTTACAAAAGATTCACTGAACAAAAATGCTGATGTGGTACATGAAAATTTAGCTAAAAAAGTGGAGAATGCAATGCAATCAAGCATTTTGGACGATATATTGTCACAAGCTGGCAGAATAGGCAACAGGCCGATGTGCGTTTTATTGCGAGACAGAGACTGAGTTTGCTGCTGATTTTCTAGGGATAGGCTACAACAATGTACGACTTTAGCCTTTTAATATATTTGCTGCATTGGATCAGTCTTTCTAGAACAGGCAAGGGCTTTCTAGCCTCACGTCAGCAGCGCTGCATCACCCATAGCCTACATTAAAACAACCAGCGGATGGTGGGCGGGTGCGGTTTTGAAAATTGGTCAAAAAACTTTGGTGCTGATGGATGGCTGATGGATGATAAGTTTTGCTATGCAGTTATGGTTGAAATAGCCCATCAGCGCATCTCTAGTGTGTGTGCCTCTCTCTCGCTCGGAGGGGAGGGAGAGGCTGAGGGTCGATCCAGCATGGATTCTAAACTCTGTGGTGGATAGGATCTACAATTAGGTGTTAACAATACTACTACGCTAGGTCGAAGTAGCCTACTCCCAAGTGCTATTGCGCCACACATTGTAGTTCTCCTGTTTATTCGCTTGGAAAATCGCCACGTTTCATGTTGCGTGGCCGTAGACATTTCTATCAACTACTAGTGCAACTGTATTTAAGTCGGGAAAACGTGGATGTTTTTGATTAGGCTACTTCTACGGTTAGTTACGGCAAAGCCCGCTAGCATAGCAACATGCTAACACAGTCCAGCCGCGCACCAGAGCGTTTGAGTGCACGTACCGACACGGGAGAGGTATGACTCAACTGGTGAAAATTAAGGTAAGAACATATATTACTACTGACATTGGGTGGCGTGTTCCTTTAACAACAAATATTTCCTCCACCATCAATTATCCTTGTGTACCAGGGAATACGTCATCAGACTTTATGACAACCAGAATCCAAGTAGAAAAATTGAGAGCTCAAGATCTACAGTATGACAATAGATTCAGGATTAGGGTGACAAATACATTGTGAACATGTTTCAGCAATAAGGGAAAAGATACTTATTTACACTACAAGACTAACATTACCTGGTTATGATGGATTTAGAGATGATGGATTGAGGAGATCAAAACAAATCTGAGGACATGTGGACATGTGGGAAAACTGCACTTCTCTTAGTCAATCTGAGCTGTGCAGCAGCCTCACTGAAGACTCTTAACTTACTCTACACACTTAAACAGCCACATTCTCAAACACATGCAAAAATTCCTCTGCACCATCTGGGAAAATGGTGTGAAATATGGAGAGAGTGTCACATTCACAAACAGCTTGTGAGGAAACATGGAGAGAGGGAGAGGGAGAGAAAGAGGGGGAAGATATCAGTCGGGCGGAATGAGTCAGCCTCACTCCTCCCCCAGTGAATGAGAGGAGGCGTCTTTCTGTGGAAAAGTGCTGGGGCTCAATTAGGCAGATAGTGAGCTGGTGAGGGTTTGCTATCTGTGCACATGTCCTCCACCACCAGGATGAAGGTGCCAGCATCAACAGGAAATGGACTCTTATGAGTGCACACAATAATGGATTCTCACACAGCCTTACAAAGGTTTGGTTTGGTTTAAAGAAAAGGCTTCACCTTAGTAGATAGATTGAAAACATTTGACCAATGACCAAACACTTGCATCTCTATGACTCAAATAGCATTGTGTGAAATAAACATGTTGTAGGTGAACTTTGATGATATAACTACTGCAATAACACAGCATGGCTAGCACAGTGCATCTTCAAAGTAAACATTTCACTTGTATTTAAATTACAGCCTAACATTAGAGATCTTATTTACTAGATACAGGAAACAGCTTAAAATACTCATTGCTGACCATCAAAGGAAAACAAATCATCAAAGAAAAATCAGTGGAAACATTCATGTCTGATTATCCACAAGTGTCATGCTCTCCTCTGATCTTCAGCAGCAGACAAACAACTTCAGAACCTTAATTACCAGTAGTGTGAGACTCCACATCACCTGTGGTCTCCATTTCAGAAATATGATTGAAAACATTTTTATAAATTTTGATGTTGGTATTTTTTAATTGCCCACAATTCTACCAAGAGCAGACTCTGTTTTCCACCCATCTACAAAGCATTGATCCTTGACCACAGGGCAATTATTCCTGGACCTTTAGTCAGTGTCAGAAAGATCTCACTCAAATGCTGCAGATAAAAGTTCACTGTAGGTGCCTGTCACCTTGAGAAGGTCACAGTGAGTTTTAATTGGCAGACTTGTGTACACGTGTCATGCATGTGACCCCAGCTGAATTTTAATACAGAATCTCAAACCAAGATGACAGACTGATGGTCTAGCAGTCATTAGTCTCTCAGTTTGGTGTGTAGATAACCACTGAGATATATATAGCAAATGTATTTCACTAGTCTCTTCTCATAGGCAAATTATTATATTATGGAAAGGTCTTTAAACTTATATGACAGCCTTGTTAAAATGCACAACCAGGGTGTCTATTTGCAGCTGTATTTCTGTGATGAAAGCCGTTTATAATGCAAACAAGAAATAATTAAGACCTCAGACCGCAGCCTCCCTCCGCCGGTGCCATGAGTGATGGTTGTGCTGCTCCGACAGCAGACAGATTAACCCCAGCGCTTACACACGGCTGCCTCCCAGGACATAAATCCTCAGAGAGAAATTCAGGCTGATCTGGGAGAACAAGGCTGTCTGCCGTGTTCAGCAATTAGGGAATATTTCACCTGTCGCACGGTCAGCTGTCATCAAATTAATTATGTCAGTGTCAGAACTCCAATCCTCCAACTTATTGAGATGGAAATAGTCACGCACGAGCAGATGATCATGCATCTATTGGGGCCAGATGTGGAGCATGACGCTGTTACATGAATACATTCAGAAAGCCAAATAGATAGGCATGAAGAAAGGAAAAACACAACACACACACACACACACACACACACACACACACACACTGAGTACTCAGCTGTGCCGAGCTGGGCTACTGGTGTGTCCTATCCTCAAACCCTCAGCAGGCTCCCCCTTCAAACTGCTTTCATGCTGCCGCAGTGGCCCAGGCCTGTCTCTCCTGAGGGGGCTTTATAAGCACTTCCACGTGGCACCACTGGCACATGTGCCCGCTCTGCTGCCCTCTGCCTCTACAGATGCCAGGCCTGGAGATGGATTTTCCACAGCCGGCCCCTGGGACGTGTTTCCATCTTATTACTATCCCAGAGAGCCTTGCTGCTGACTCCGTCCCCGACAAACATAGCCGTGCACCGGCAGCAGCGTGACCTTGAGGGCAGCGCAAACGACCTTGCATCCTCCGCAGGGGCCACTCCCGTCCTGCTGCCGTGGTAACAAGCATCAGGACGAGCTTTGATTAATGCTTCTGGCCCACTCCGGCAAGACCCAGGTCCGCCCCTGCCCAGAACCGCTCCTCTGCAACCCGTTTTGGACCGGCCAGCGATGGAACTGGACAGCAGATTTATCAGCGGCAGCAGCCCCAGAGCAGCAGAGAGGGGAGAGGAGCTGGACCGGAGGGGCTCTGCACCACATACTTCTACCTTCACAACCACAGGCCTCCACCTCTCTGCAGCCCACTAACTTATGGAGGAAGCAAAAACTGTGCGCCCTGACTGCATGCAAGGCAAAACAAAAGAGTTGAGAGTTCTTTCATTTGGCAGATAATCATAAAACAGAAATTCCTACTGCATTATCTACACAAACAGGTTACTGGGAAAATACATGAGAAAATGTAAAGGCAGAATGAAGGCTGCAAACTGAAGCTCAAACAAATACGTCCTCATATCTGTCCAGATTCTATTCTAAGAAAATGTAATCAAAAGGCTGACAGGCACTTGAATTAGGTCAAACTGATAGTGATGGATCCTTACATATCACTTCTCCTAATGAACCCCAAACATTCAGAGTACAAACATAACAGCTGGTCTGATTCACTTGGCATTGCTGTGACTCACAATGAGTGGGGAGAAAGACTATGACCTTCAGAAGCACACAGAATGATTACACACACACACACACACACAACCAGGAGACTGCTGCCTCTCCTGTCTCTGACGACAAATGAAGCGCAAACTCACCCAGCTCAGCCGATTCCCCTGGTGGCATCAAACCAACTCTTGCAAAGCGACACGCAGAGGAGATCCTGCCCAGCTCAACACTGTCGTTATTTTTCTAACATTCTGTCATACCAGGAGATTTACTTAAAATATGAATAAAGGACACAGAGATGACAGATGAAGCAGAAAGAATCAGGATGGCCAGAGGACAACATGCCCCCCAACGTGCCATACACACACACACATAACCAAACACACACACACACACACACACACACAAAGCAAGCAAACAACACACACACACACACACACACACACACACACACACACAAACATACACACTATGTTGGGTTTTATAGCAGGTTAAGCATTAATCACATCCCAAGCCCAGGACAGATGTGTACTGAAACATGGATTTAATATACTGGACAGGTCAAGGGAATGAGCCAAAGACTCCCCCAACTAAACCAATTCTGTGGTGGCCGGCGTCACAGGACAACAAGAGGGCTCGCCGCACCCAGCACCTGTCTTCCTGGCAATGACGCCTCAATACCAACTCAAACGGGCACATATCAACACTCCACCACACCACCCCATCCTGCCACCCAGCTTGCTATCAGCACAACAGGAGCAGTTCCAGGTGAAGGCTGCAGCAGTGAGCTCCATTGTGCTGTCTCCCCTCCCCCACTTGTGCCTCCGCTCCTCTCCTCCCTGCTCCTCTCCTCCCTGCTCCTCGCCTCCCTGCTCCTCTCCTCCCTGCTCCCTCTCCTCCCTCCCTGCTCCTCTCCTCCCTGCTCCTCTCGCCTTCCTCTGGCCCCATGCTGCAGTGTCATATCAGAGGCTTTGATGTCAGAGCCTCTGGCTGTGTGTGTGTGTGTGTGTGTGGAAGAGATGTATGTGTGTAGGTGTACAGTATGTTTGGTATGTGTGTTTGTGGGTATGTGTGTGTTTGTGTGTGTGTAAGGTTTGTGTGTGTGTGTGTGTAAGGTTTGTGTGTGTGTGTGTAAGGTTTGTGTGTGTGTGTGTGTGTGTGTGTGTGAGAGAGCTAGGTGTGTGTGTCTCCTCATTAAATCCCAGCACTGTTTGTAATCACCGGCGGTATCATGCCATCCTTGGTGGGAGGTGAGGTGGTGAGGGAGTGGGGGGCACAGGAGGGAAAATGAGCCTGACGCACATGGCAAACACCAAGGAGAGGCAGGAGACACAGAGGCACAGAGGCAGAAATGAACACTAAAAACATTATGGGAGTTGTGTGGGGAGATATGAGAGCAGAGGTCTGTTTTGATGTTTTCTAACAAATGGCTTTTATTTTTTAAAGAAGACACAAAAAAGCTGTGTCACTCTGTGTAAGGTCAGGGATTGGTACACAGGGGCCAAGGGCAATAAACCTAATTAATGAAGCAGGGTAACTGAGTCAGGCCGAAGTGCATAACATGTGATGTTCCTCCATTTTAATGGGGGCTTTAAAGGGACGCACACAAGTTGAGTTTAAACAACTCATTATGAGCATGTTTTCTTGTGAATGATTTCTCTCCTCATAGCAGCAGCAGTGGAGGATTCTGGGAAGGATTTCAGCACAGTCTTTCATCCTCCTTGCTCAGCTCCCCTGTCACCTGCGCACCACAAGACACTATTTATAACTTTGTAACCATAACAACTGCCGTATTCCTTGACTAATGTTATAGGATCCCTGTCACTGTTTGTCTTTTGTTCTTTGCAGAAACACGCTCTTCTTTGCATTTGTTTACAGAGCCTTCACAAAAAGTGTATAAATATGACAACAACAAGAGACAAAAGCTGCTCATGGCTGAATTCATTCTAAAGTCCAGAATCATGGGACTCCTGTGTGCTGTGATGTCTTTCATGGAAACAACAGACAGCAGGGAGGAGGGAGTAGATTCAATTCAATTCAACTCAAAAACACTTTATTTATTCCCAAGGGGCAATTTACATGGAGTAGAGCACAATAAAAACCTATAAATATCACTGTTTAAAATACATGATGGAAGGACCTGGACTAAGTCACTGGGCAGCAGAGAGATGGAGAGCTCCGACTGGACATCTGTGTGAGACTACACTAACAGCTTATACAGATGGAGAGGTGAAACAACAGTGTGAAACTGACCCCTAGGTCTGTGCCACATCAGCTGGATCAGGGGCTGTGAGGGTGTCTCTGACATGAGGGCAACACAAGGCCGGCTGATCCCTCAGCATGGAGCAGACTCTGGCCTGACCTTTCAACTCAGGATATAATAAAAATGCAAATATGCTTTTGTGGAGCAATCCGTCTGGGTTAAGAATGATCAGAATGCTATTATTCTACAAATTCTCTAATCTTGTTTAAAAGTAATTTGGCATTTCTGATCAGGATCACTGAGCAGGGAGTCCTGCAGTAATGTGTACTGAAAAGCTTAAGACCGCATGGTCTCTGCAACATTTCAACAGAGGGGAAAAAAAGGGAGGAAAAAATGTCCTCAACTAATTATTAAATTCTTTTCAACATGTAATGGCTTTCTGTCTTTGATAGTCTATTTATGCAATCTCTGTGAACTTGCAAACAAGCAGCTCTGCAGCGTGACCTGTTTTAATTAAAGCAGCTTGAGCAGAGTCTACTGGGCTCATTTCTCATATTTATGGATGTTTCCAGAAGGTATTGTCTGGGGAGACACACCACAACTGCTAGCTGCTGTTGTTTACTGTATTTATTAATTTAACATCATAATCCCCTGTTCAAAGATCTTCGCACCATTTAAAAAAAAATAAACAGTTCCACTGAACTGTAATGTGCATACTTTTCTCCCGGAGTATAATTAGGTAAAAAGTGGACCAGTTTGTCCACCAATTTATACATCCAAGCTCTCCACTCATATCTATAGGGGCAGCCTGGAGCTAGCTGGCCTGTTCTTTTTACATAAATGCAATTTATTTTCTTTCAGGACAGAAATAGCCATAACCATGACTGAGAAACTAATTTAAGGATTACTAAATAACAAGTTTGAAAAATGAGATGAGGAAAATATAACTTCATTAAATCTAATTAACTGAACTGAGAACATTAAGACTGCCATTTCTGTAGACCTAGCTCTAATGGCAAGTCTAAACTCTTAGACAGCTATTCAGCAAACAGCAGCCATCTCACTGCTTTTGAAATGCACAACCATCTGCTCGTCTTGTCAGTGCGGCCGGTACGAGTCAATTTAACACAATTTGTCTCACAGGGAAGATAAATGTCATCTTCAAAGCCTGTTAGTGTACTAGCAAACAGAGGAGTGTGTAAGTCAGCAGAGCTCTTTTGTTATGTGAAACATGCTTTGTCAGCTGAGAGGCGCATGACCAATTGGCCAAAGTTAGTTTAAAGTTAGTGAAGACATTCACAGATTTCTGAGAGAGGGCCATATATATATATGGCTATGGTCAATTTAGCAGACGCTTTTGTCCAAACTGACTTACAGAATATGCACATTACAATAATTAAAATGAACAGTTTTTAAAAAATTGTTAAGCCTGCATTAAGCAAATTATTAATAACAACAAATTATTAGGATTAAATATTGTTTGATCTGTTCATATGTAGGCCTTTTGTATTGTATTATTATTTTATTATAACCGCTGTGCAGCGAAGCGGCGGTCGTGGTTTTATTTCAGTTAGCCTATTAGCTGGTATGATTTGCATTGAGCTTAAAGAGCATAAAAATAAAACCATGCCAATCTCTAGGTATAGTGAAGCGTATGTGATGATGTGGGCTATTTTAATTCCAAAGCCCAAGGGAACTTTATCAGGATGCATAGTATCCGGGATCCATGAAATAACTGGCCTTTAAAATTTGTAAAAATCTGCCTGCCTCTATGGGAATTTAACATAGGGGTGCCAATACTTATGACCCCTGTATTTTAAGTATATAAGTAAGTATACTCTTTTGATCCCGTGAGGGAAATTTGGTCTCTGCATTTCACCCAATCCATGAATTAGTGAAACACACACAGCGAACACACAGTGAGGTGAAGCACACACTAATCCCGGCGCAGTGGAACAGCGGCACTCGGGGAGCAGTGAGGGGTTAGGTGCCTTGCTCAAGGGCACTTCAGCCGTGGCCCACTGGTCGGGGCTCGAACCGGCAACAATCCGGTTACAAGTCCAGAGTGCTAACCAGTAGGCCACGGCTGCCCTTCGAAAGGATGAACATTTATTTATGATATATTAGTAGATAGATACATTATGATACATTAATCATTCACAAAGAAAATTGGTGTCCTTAAAGGTTGGATATTTCCTCATTTTTTTACTTAAGGCATTAAGATCAATTTCCAAAAGATAATTTTATATTCCTCTTTTTAGTCAACTTTAGCAGAGGTGCAAATAATTTTCATCCAATAATTAGAGGTCACTACATACACAAACACACACACACACAAAAACACACACACAAAAAACTAACTTACATGCAGGCACACATACTCAATAAACACACACAGAAACACACATATACACAAAAACAACCACACACTCTGCACACACTCAATTACAAACACACAAAAAAGGAACAAAGTAGGAAATGAACACAATTTGACAATTGGTCATATTTTGTACCGCTCTGTGGTACATCTAGTTCATAAATCCATAAATCATCTGTTTTCATAATTGTTTGTTATTGTTAATCCAGTGTTTCCTCATCTATTACTACAAAAGGACTAAAAAGGAGTCAATTTAAAACATCTTTAGAACAAATAGAAGCCTATTCGAAGATGGAAGTGAGAGGAGAGTTGAGAGAACGTGGCTGCTTCATGGAAGCCATGAGAGCCATCTTCAACGCCATCCGAGACCGGCTCAGACCAATGAGAGCATGACAGAGGACCAAGAATTATAGGATCTGTCGCAACTCCATCATGACCAAGATCAAGTCGGAGAAAGAGAGAAACCTGAAGAAAAAGCAGGTAAGCCCAGACACTTGTAGGTGTTTATCACCTCCACAATGGAGACTGGTAGCAGAGCGGGCTTAGACCTGCGGAAATCCACCACCATCTCCTTGGTCTTTGAAGTGTTGAGTTGAAGGTGATTGAGTTTGCACCATTGCACAAAGTCCTCCACCAGCCTCCTGTACTCCTCCTCTTGCTCCTCCCTGATACACCCCACAATTGCAGTATCATCAGAGAACTTCTGCATGTGGCATGACTCAGTGTTGTAGTAGAAGTCAGATGTGTACAGGGTGTGTATAGTTTTAGTCAGACGGGTGCCTTTTCATCTGAGTGCTAATTTTCAATGCCACAATAGGCTGTTGGCAGGGTTAGGCCTCAGTTTTTGCATGATACTGTCAGATTATAATCATCAGATGATATACATTTCAGATGATGGAGTAAACTAAAAATAGGATAATTCAAATAGGACTCTAAGCAAACCTGAAGCCCAGTCTCACACACAGATCAAAACACACAACTTACCCTCATTAACACAATACACAAACAAACTCTTCATACCAGACATAGACACGTTTGTGTGAAACGAATGATCAGTATGCAAATGAATAATTTCAGGCAAGCTCACTTAGAATGCACAATATTATGGCAAATGTCCAGCAGCACGGAGCAAATTTAAATAAAATAATTACTTTCCAAGTGATTGCATTTCCAGTATTGCTGCACACTCACTGATTCTAACCATGATCCCTACCTGGGACCTGACTCTATTAATTAAAACAGTAAGTGCTCATCACAGCATACTGAATCCTCAAAGATTACAAGAGTTGAAATGTGTGTGTGTGTGTGTGTGTGTGTGTATACATGTGAGCTTCAACAAGATGCAGCAGTTTGTGCTCTCCGTGGTGCTGATTTCAGCTGGGAGGTGCCCATTCTTCACCATGCCCAGTTTCCAGGGCCTCAGATGTGGTCGCTCTCCAAGGTGCTGAAAATGGCTCCTTACTTCTAACCAGCTGCTGACACACCACATAGTGTGTGTGTGTTGCCTACATTCAGCACGACCATACAGCTTCAAATATGAATCTCACTTGTTCATTATTCATCAGAGATGTGGAGTGTGAGTTCACAGTGATTAAACAAAAAGATATTAGTGAGAGTTTCTCAGAGCTGAAGAAATATTCCTGGATAATTAATGATGATCTGACTACAGCACTCCTGGCTATTTATGGTGGACAGATGGAGAGGAGAGGACGGTGGGTTTTCAATGCGCTATATTTGAGAGGTGTCTGAGAGGATAGGCCTTCCAGCTGTGTAAAAGTGTGTTTTGTGTGTGTGTGTGTATGTGTGTGAAAGGAAAGTGTTATGTGACAGCAACAGTAAGCCGTCACAGCCCTTTACGTTAATGCATACAGGTGTGAGATTGTACATGTGAGTGGGTGTGTATTACAATATGAGAATGTCTGCCTCTGTCACCCAACATTCCTCACAGCCAGTAAACAGCAGCCTTGCGTGACCTCCCCTCCAGCCCTTCTGTCCTGCTCCCAGTCCCACTCCTCCCTGCTCCTGCTCTCAGTCCCACTCCTCCCTGCTCCTGCTCTCAGTCCCACTCCTCCCTGCTCCTGCTCCCAGTCCCACTCCTCCCTGTTCCTGCTCTCAGTCCCACTCCTCCCTGCTCCTGCTCCTAGTCCCACTCCTCCCCGCTCCTGCTCTCAGTCCCACTCCTACCTGCTCCTGCTCTCTTCCTCCAGTTCTCTCCCTCACCAGCAGCACCCCCTACAGGCCTAATCGCACAACAGCTTACTCAAAAGAGCCCCATCAGAGCCTCAAGGAAGACTGTTTAGGTTTTGTCCAATAAGGTGCAGTGGGTTGTATTGACCATTCAGTTATCGTACTGCCACACAGTCTGTTACATGCCTTTACTCAAGAATATATGAAAATTCTAGACAAAGGGTGTGTTCCAAACGGGAGACAGCTGCCTACTGCCTCCCTCCCTACATAGAGAGCTGTCTCACTAGACATGAATTTGGATTAAATGCGTCTTTTTAAAAATGGCGTAGCACTCTAGAATCTTTGGTTAACACTCACGGTATGGCGTTAGCAAAGGCCTGACGTTAAACTAAATTAGCTTACGTAAGCTAGCAGGCTAACGGTATAAATTAGTTTTGACGGCAGATATATCAGACCAGGCGCTATTAATGGTTACAACAATGGCATAATCAGATAGTAAATTGTTTATTTCTAATCTGTAATCTGCAAATCTAAGCAAAATAAGATCACACAAATGACATTTTAAACAGATTCAGCAGCCATTACCGATGTCATCCGCCATGTTTGTTTACCTTTCACAGCTGTTTCAGGCGTTGCTAAGGGGATTATGGGTAGGAGGCAGCATGAAGTGTGCATCGATGCTGCCTTCAAAAATGACCGTTATTTGGGAATTCTAAGATATCTTAAAAGGCAGCAGAATTTGTTTTTCGGTTTGAACCGCACTTGCTGCCTTGCTCCCCAGTTAGATATCTTAAAAGGCAGCAACTTTACCCGTTTCGAACACACCCATAGTATTCATTTTTTAGAGAAAAAAAAAAAAACCTAATGTTTATAAATGTAACTATTGCACTGTCTAACAACAACAGTTGTAGTTTATTACACCTACTTTATTGAAAGTATACTGACCTTTTCATTTATATGCTGGTTTCACTCCCTCTCAATCAAAAATAAGAAACATCTCCAGAGCATTGTGAACATGTTCTAAAATCATTGGCCACCCTCTTCAATCTCTGACATCACTGCATCCTAGAAGACTCTACCCATGTCCTGAATGGCTGCCCTCTGGCAGTCTGCGCTGTCCTCTGGCTAGGACTAACAGGAGGAAGGCTATTCGCCTTTTGAACTTGAATATGCTCCCAGCCCCCTCCTCCTCCATCTCCTGGGACTAACTACCCCCTTATAATCCTGTCTGGAAAGGAGAGGAGAAAATCCCACTGGAACGCCACAGCTTATCTCCAGCTTTGTTTAAAGCAAAAAACAGATCTGAGTGAACTGCTCCAAGGCTGCTGGGCGTAATGAGTGGCAGGGTGTGTTATCAGCTGTAGCTCCACTGTAGAACAGCTACAGGATCACACACACACACACACACTCAGAGATAGGAGATACTGCGCCTCTGCTAGCAGAGCTTACTGAAGAGATTATCTCACAGGCATATGGGGACAATAGGGTATACTTGTCACTGATGGCCTTTACAGTATGTAAGTGATGCTGTACTCATAAACATTTTTTAAAAGATGTTAAATAAATGTAAAGGGACATACCTCTCTATTTCATATTCCTTCTGGCCAGGCCTCACATGCTTCAGTGCTGTGGAGGAGAACTGGGGTCTAGTTATTCAGAATAATAGGATGATATTCTCATTATGTCAGCAACTCTGTGTTAGTGAGGCCAGTTTGGTGTGAGTCATTCCTGCTTTAGCTGTAGGCTAATGAAACAAGCGCATATCTCACACAGACACAGAGAGCACACAAAAAAGGGGAATGTTGCGTGTGAGCGAGCAATTGGAAAATGAGGGGAAATTGTCTTCAAATTACACACTACTTTATCCATCAGATGATAAGAGTGTCATCCACTTGAGCTCACTGAGCTGGCGGCTCGACAGAGAGGAGTTTAGAGAGAGAGAGAGAGAGAGAGAGAGAGAGAGAGAGAGAGGTGAAGAGAAGAGAAGTAGAGACAAGAGAAAAGGAGAGAGGGAGAGAGGAGAGAGGGAGGGAGAATGAGATAGTAGAAAGCAGTGAGACAATCAAGAGAAAGCATAATGGATGACACACAAGCAGAGTAATGAAGTGCAGGGTAATGAAGTGCAGGTACACAAGCAGGGTAATGAAGTGCAGGTACATTCACAAGCAGGGTAATGAAGTGCAGGTACACAAGCAGGGTAATGAAGTGCAGGTACACAAGCAGGGTAATGAAGTGCAGGTACACAATTAACAAGCATTACACAAGCAGGGTAAGTGCAGGTACATTACACAAGCAGGGTAATGAAGTGCAGGTACACAAGCAGGGTAATGAAGTGCAGGTACATTCACAAGCAGGGTAATGAAGTGCAGGTACACAAGCAGGGTAATGAAGTGCAGGTACATTCACAAGCAGGGTAATGAAGTGCAGGTACACAAGCAGGGTAATGAAGTGCAGGTACACAAGCAGGGTAATGAAGTTCAGGTACATTCACAAGCAGGGTAATGAAGTGCAGGTACATTCATAAGTCTACATTTCAGAATAAAAAACCCAATTTTACAGAATTTGGTATAGACATTAAACAATATATAACAACAATTTCTTGCAGTAATAATAAGAAGGCTGTCAAAACACAAAACACTTTTTGTGCTTTACAATGTGTTTTTATGATGCCATTATTATTTTATTTTATTATTATTTTTGTGTAATGTACATCCCCCTGGCTTAGTTGCAACAATGCTTTTGTACTGTATTATTGTATACTCTTTGTATACTGTTAGTATACTTCAATTGATCTAATAATAAAAAAATAAAATATGCATTGAGCAACACTATGTCATGAGCCCTCTCACTCCACCGGGTTACCACCTTAATTGGTTTCCACTATCTTCCACTCTGCTCACCACTCTCTCTACTCAGCCCTCTTAGCTCCACCTGTCCCTGCTCTGCTCTGCTCTAATTACTCTGCCAGCTGCGCTGCATTTACCCATAACCTCTCCCAGTATTTCAAAGCCCTGTCTTTTCAGCTCTCCTTTGTCAGATTGTCTGCAAGCTCACACCCGGAACCTGTTTGTTTGCGCTTCTGGCTCACTCTTGTTTTGTGACCCTGGACCTGCCTGAATCTTGGATACTCTTCTGCCCCAGAGGAACCAGACCTGCTTTCTGCCGTAACGACTCCTGACTACTCTTCAATCCGGTAACTCTGACCAGCCTTCTGCCTTGCTACTACAATTTGGATCTCCCTTGAACTGTACTTCTGCCTTGTTTCATCCGCCCGTTGTGTCTGTGTTCCCCCAGGACTTCGGACCACCCACCACCGTCGTCATAGGGCCGCCATCGCTGCCACTGGGGGCACACAGACCAAGCGCATTGGACGGAATCCGGTTATTCCCAGTAACCCCTGGAGCCTTCACTCACTCCCTACTTCCCTTTTCCCTTAAGTTTAATAAACTTTCTGGTGTGGCGCAATTGTGGTCCTCTGGTGCGTCTGTCTGAACCGTGACGAGTGCGATCTGACCATCATGGACTCGGCGCACACTTCCCCGACATGAAACCGACGAACCTGGAGCAACCCACCGCCATTACAGCGCCTGGAACACTGACTGAGGGCTAGCCCGCATGGCGACATCCCTCCCTGCTTCAGGTCGACCACCAACAGCATCAGCAGTTCCAGCAGCACCAGCAGCAGTTCAGCAGCAACAACAACTCGCCATGATCATCCAACTCCTCACCAACCTTACCCCAGCCACTCCGCCCACCCGGCCCAGTTCCAGGCAGTCTGCCCACCAGCCCTGCCCGAGTTACCTGCCCGGTCATTGCAGCCGCTGCTCGGAACCCAAGATTGGAAACCCGGCGGTTCAGCGGCGATTCAACCCAGGTCGGCCATTCCTGACTAGCTGCCCGACTTCAGTTCTCCTTGCAGCCAAGGACCTTCGCCCGCGGAAGGGGCCAAAGTTGGGTATGCCATCACTCACCTGGCGGGCGAGCTTCGACTCTGGGGAACAGCAGGTTCGAGCGTCAAACCCCGCGTATTGCAACCTTGACCCTGTTTGCTGAGGAGATGCTGAAGGTGTTTGACCTGGATTCACCAACCGCCAGAGGCGTCTACCGTGAACTGTTCGGTGACCGACAAGGCAGGCGTACGGTGCCAGACCATTCCATCGACTTCGAACCCTGGCAAGGCGAAGTTCTTGGAACACACCATCGTTGGTGGGCCGCGTTCTTCCATAGCTTGGCCAACTATATCAAGGGCGAGTTGGTCTCCCATGAACTGCCTTCCACTCTTGATGAAGCCATCGCACTGACTGTCGGATCGACAGAAGGATACAGACCCGTCGTGAGAGTGAGAGCCAAGGAATCCACCAACTACCGGCATTGGAGATCCGACTGGGCTCCTGTCATCTACTGCCACTCACCCAAGTCAGCTTGACCAGTCTGAGCCCATGGAGATTGGGCGAGCCTCTCTCACTCCTGCAGCGCCAGCGCGCGCTTCACCCTCAAACCTCTGCCTCTATTGTGGAGGTGATGGACATCGTGTGGTAACCTGCCCTTTAAAGGCGAAGCTCACGGGCATAGGGAGAGTCGGTTGAGCTCAATGACCATCAGTCCTCGACCGCCAAACCCCTGCTGCAGGTTCACCTCCGCCTCTCTGACTCAACTCACACCCTGGCTGCTCTGGTGGATTCTGGCCCGAAGCCAACATAATGGACATCAAGCTGGCTTGCGCCAGCTGGGACTGGAGAACCACCGTTTGACACCTCCTATTCCTGCCGGGCACTGGGCCGGACACTTACTCGGATCGGTCACTCATGTCGCGGCCCGGTCACCGATGGGTCTGTCGGAAACCATCAGAAACTATCCAGTTTCACCTGCTCCCTTCTCCAGGCCAACCCCTCATCCTGGGTTACCCATGGCTCCGCCCGTACACAACCCTCAGCTCGACTGGGTGACGGGGTGATCAGGGGTAGGGGAGAGGACTGCCACCCGAACCTGCCTGCTTGCTGCCGCACTGCCCCCCTCGGCCAGTACCCACTAACTCCGCTCCTGACCTCTCCAATGTCCCCAGAATGCTACCATGGTCTCAGAGAAGTGTTTAACAAAGCAAGAGCCACATCTCTGCCCCTCACCGACCCGTGCGACTGTGCCATCGACCTCCTCCCTGGAGCAGCCCCTCAAAGGGCGTCTTTGTCGTTGTCTGCTCCTGAAAGAAGGTCCATGGAGGGGACTACATCAGCGACTCTCTGTCCATGGGGATTAATCCGTCCATCTTCATCTCCTGCTGGTGCTGGCTTCTTCTTTGTGGGGAAGAAGGGCCGGATCTCTTAGCCCCTGCATCGACTACAGGGGACTCAAGCGACATCACAGTGAAGAACCGTTACCCTCTGCCTCTGCTCACCTCTGCCTTTGAGTTGCTCCAGGGAGCCACTGTTTTACCAAGTTGGATCTCAGAAAGCGCTTACCACCTAGTGCGGATCGGAGGGAGATGAATGGAAAACCGCATTCAATACACCAACAGGCCACTACGGTATCTGGTTATGCCTTTTGGCCTCACCAATGCTCCTGCTGTGTTCCAGGCTCTAGTGAATGATGTGCTGCGGGACATGTTAAACAAGTTTGTCTTCGTTTACCTGGATGACATCTTAATCTACTCAGAAACCTGTCTGAACACACCCGCCATGTCCAGCAAGTCCTTCATAGTCTCCTGGAGAATTCCTTCTCGCCAAGGCAGAGAAATGTGAGTTTCGCGTCAAGACAGTGGCCTTCCTGGGGTACACATAGTGGCAGAGGAAGTATCCAGATGGATCCTGCCAAAATATCAGCAGTCACTTCATGGCCAGTTCGGGAGAACAGAAAGAAGCTGCAACAGTTTCTGGGGGTTTGCTAACTTCTATAGAAAGTTTATCGGGAACTACAGTACCATTGCTGCCCTCTCACTGCTCTAACCAGCACCAAGCAACCCTTCACCTGGACCCCAGCAGCCGACAAAGCCTTCAGTACCCTCAAGGTGCAGGTTCACCTCATCCCCATCCTCAGATGCCTGATGTGGACCGGCATTTCATTGTGGAGGTGGGGCCTTTCCCGGATGATGTGGGAGTTGGTGCTGTGATTTCTCCAGTGGGCTGCGAGGAGGATAGGAAGCTCCATCCCTGTACTTTTTCTCCCGTCGGTTGTCCCCTCTGAGTGCAATTACGACATAGGGAGCCGGAAAGCTGCTGGCTGTGAAGCTTGCCTTGGGAAGTGGCGTCACTGTGGGAGGGTCCACCATTCCATTTCGTTTGGACCGATCATAAGAACTTGGGTACATCCGCCCGCGGCCAAGCGGTTGAACTCAGGCAGTCCAGCTGGGCCCTGTTCTTCACCAGTTTTAATTTCACTCTGTCATACCGGCCTGGATCGCGCAACACCAAGCCAGGCGCCCTCTCCCGTCAATTCCAGAAGGATGACACCCCCCTCCCAAGGATCTGTGTCGATTCTGCCAAGTCCTGCATCGTAGCAGCTCTGACCTGGGCTGTTGAGGAACAGGTGCTGGAAGCTCTCCGTAACCAGCCAGGTCCCAGCTTGCCCAGCTGACCTTTTTGTCCCCGAAACCTGAGGTCCCAGGTCATTCAGTGGGGACATGACTCCCGCCTAGCTTGTCACCCTGGCTCCACCCGCGCCCACAACCTGCTTTCGCCCAGAGGTTCTGGTGGCCCTCTCTGAGAAGGGATGTATGCGAAGTTCGTCCAAGCCTGCCCCATCTGCAACCAACACAAGTCGTCCTGCCAGCCCCAGCCCGGTTGCTGCAGCCCCTGCCTGTGCCCAGGCGTCCCTGGTCTCACATCGCCCTTGACTTTGTCACGGGGCTGCCCCCCAAGTGGCATGACCGTCATTTCTCACCATAGTTGACCCGATTCAGCAAGATCACACTTCGTTCCCCTCCCAAGCTCCCAACAGCCAAAGGGGCCGCCCAGGTGGTCCCTGGAACCGTCTTCGGATCCACGGACTGCCAAAGGATGTAGTTTCTGACCGTGGCCCTGAATTCTCCTCCGCCTTTTGGAAGGAGTTCTGTCACCTGCTGGGAGCCACAGTCAGTCTGACTTCGGATTCCATCCCAATCCAATGGGCAGTCAGGCCCGGGCAAATCAGGGGCTCGAGAGGCACTGCGATGCATGACCTCCGCATAACCCCCCACTCCTGGTCGCCTGGCAATTGACATGGGTGAATGCGCACACAATTCTCTGACCTGCTCTGCCATCGGTATGTCCCCTTCAATGTGTTTATGGATACCCAGCCTCCTCTATTTGCCAGCCAGGAAGGGGGGTTACTAACCCATCTGCACTTGCTTTTGCCCGTCGATGTCGGCCGCACCTGGTCACAAGCCGAGCCACACTCCTCAGATCCGTTTGCCAGCTACACTACGGGGCCAACCATCCGGAGAATTCCTGCTCCCACCTACCATGTTGGTCAAAGGGTGTGGTTGTCATCGAAGAACCTGCCACTCAGGGTGGAGTCGCAAAAGCTGGCACCTCCGGTTCCTTGGCCCATTCCCTCGTAAGAGTGATTAGCCCAACTGCTGTCCGGCTCCAACTGCCTAATTCCATGAGGGTGCACCCACTTTCCATGTGTCTAAGATTAAGCCCATTCATGAGAGTCCGCTGGTCCCTGCTGCGCCTTGTCCTCCCTCCTCCCGGCTCGTCGATGGTGGTCTGGTTTACACCGTCCGCCCGCCTGCCCGGTCCAGGCGGAGGGTGGGGCCTCAGTACCTCATTGACTGGGAGCTATGGACCTGAGGAAGGACCTGGGTGCCAGCTAGTCAGTTGTGGATAGGACTCTCATCACCGCCTTCCTGCTGGCATCCTGATCAACCTGCAATCGTAGGAGCCGCCCCAGAGGGGTCCCTAACCGTCCCTGCCCGCCCAGCTTCCCGTCCTGTGCCTGACCCTGTCGGGACCTGTCCCATCTCCCGACCCGCGACCCTCCGGCTTCCTCCGGGGATGAGGGCGTTCACTCGGACCGTTCGGAGGAGTTCTAGCCCTCCTCCGGCTCCCCTCCTCCCGCCCGGCGTGGGTGTTGCTCTTGGGACTTCTGGGGGCCGTCCCCAGGGGGTTCTGTCATGAGCCCTCTCACTCCACGGGTTACCACCTTGGTGGTTTCCACTATCTTCCACTCTGCTCACCCCTCTCTACTCCAGCCTAACTAGCTCCACCTGTCCCTGCTCTGCTCTGCTCTAATTACTCTGCCAGCTGCGGCTGCATTACCCACTAACCTCTCCCCAGTATTTAAAGCCCTGTCTTTCAGCTCTCCTTTGTCAGATCGTCTGCAAAGCTCACACCCGGAACCTGTTTGCTCCGCTTCTGGCTCCTCTTGTTTGTGACCCTGGACCTGCCTGAATCTTGGATACTCTTCTGCCCCAGAGAACCAGACCTGCTTTCTGCCGTACTTGACTCCTGACTACTCTTCAATCCCGGTAACTCTGACCAGCCTTCTGCCTTGCTACTACAATTTGGATCTCCCTTGAACTGTACTTCTGCCTTGTTTCATCCGCCCGTTGTGTCTGTGTTCCCCAGGACTTCGGACCACCCACCACCGTCGTCATAGGGCCTTATCGCTGCCACTGGGGGGGCACAGATAGCGCGTGGGCCGGAATCGGTTATTCCCAGTAACCCTGGAGCCTTCCTCCTCCCTACTTCCCTTTTCCCTTAAGTTTAATAAACTTTCTGGTGTGACGCAATTGTGGTCCTCTGGTCGTCTGTCTGAACCGTGACACACTATCATGCTGATATGTTGTATCTAAGCCTTAACGTTATATAACTTACTGTCATAAAGCACAGTTTGCACTTATCTGATTGAAGGAAATTATACAGTGTAAAACTTAGTACATATGGCTTCTTGTAAGCAATATACAATAAATAATATATACTTCTGTGAAACCCACAGTTTGACAACAACTGGTCTTATTTCAAACTGTTTCAAACTCAAAGATTTGAGGTGCTAAAAACAGAAATGTAATGACGTCCCGAGAGGAGAGAGGAGCTAAAGTAGGATGACCGGTCAGGTCTGATGGCGGGCCAGTCATCCTGGGAGCAGAAAGGACCCAACAAATGAGGCACACATTTACACCTGTCTTGCCTCCATACATAGGCACTAACTGGTCTTTCAACAGCACAGTTATACTAACAAGCTGTAGCTAAACACAGAATGCCGAAATGGCAGAAATACCCTGAGCCAACATGGTTAGCATGGCTGACAAGAGGTTAGCATGGCTGAAAAGAGGTTTGGTGTTGTAGTGGATCACTATCAGTGGCATGCAAACCTTTCTGACGATGACAGATGGTGATCAACCACATGACGGCACAGTCAGAAAGAGTAAAGATGAGTAGCACTTTGGATGTTATCACTAATAAAAATCTAATCTAATGACTTAGAACTGGCTGTAGGACGGAAGATTAAAGGTTTTTAACACATTTGCTGTAGCACAGAGGTTTCTCCGGTGTCAGTTTAGTTTTACATACATACATACATACATACATACATACATACATACATACAAACATACAATCATACATACATACATACATACATACATAGGGTATTATTCCCCTATGTCACCCTATTCTGTCCTGCCAGTCCATTTGTTTGCCATTTCCTGGTTGGAGGCCTTAAGGGGCAGATCCACGGTTATGTGCATCCACGAGTTCATTCACTAAGTGGCGTCTCCAGAGTGGCATTTCCCATAGACTGGCATGAGTCAATTAACAAATGTGCCAAACTGGAACACTCTCTTGAATGTCAACAAGCCGCATAACAGCACAATTCAGCAGTCCAAAACACATATTTTGCAACACACTAGCAATTAACATTAATGATAATGCCAGTAATTTACTGGTGTGATGAGTATACTACACCACAACAAGAAGACGAAAAGGTACTCAGAAACCACATACAACTATAAACTGCCTAATTGAGTGTAACAGACATCTGACCAATCAGATATACAAGAAGTTTGTGGTTTATTGCTGTAATTATGTGTAACTAGACACACAGATCAGGCAGTATCTAAAATATTAACTTGGGGACAAACGTTTTTAATAACTGCACTTGGCTAAATTAAAAATTAAAAGATTGCTTGGGCCTATTGGCACATTAAAACCACTTCAAGTCTGCTAACACTTCAGCGGTTAGATTGATAATCGTTTGTGAAAACATATTTCCGCGCATGACCAGCTCTGAAGAGCTCTCTGGCCCCAACCTAGTATAGAGTTTGTGTGGCCCTGAAGTGAACCCACTAACTATTGGATTTTCCTCCTCTGCTGAATTCTGCTGCCATTTGTTTTCACTTCATTGCCTCCAGAGGCCTGCACCCCTCACAGTGAATATCCAATAATAACAGAGGAGAGTGTGCAGGGGCAAGAAGGCAGCACAGTTTGTCTTGATCAGCCCTTGGTGAATCTGGCAGTTGTGGAGACTTATGGCATTTAATATACGTCAGTGTCTCTATTGCTGCAAATGAGTCCAGAGTAGAGTTGGATCCGCAGGCTCTCTGGATTTGGACAGACCCTGAGGCAACTGGCCCCAGAAGGCAAAGGCCACAGTAGAATAAGCCCTGCCATCAGAGACATTTTGTCATCTGCTGGAGAAGAATGCTACATGCTTTATAAGAACTCCCACATAAGTGCATTTTAAGAAGATTAATTTTACAATTTACATAAATTCTAGGGATTGGTGTGATATATGTGTTAAATACTATTGGCAACATGGTTTATAGTTGGTTTTCAATGCCACAAGGATGGCTTCTTTTTTCCCTTATTTTTTCATATTGTATGTCCAGTTGGGAAGCCAGGGATATGCACCTGAGATAACACCTGATTTCAACATTTATAATACAAAAGTAATGGTTGTCATTTCACCTAATTCCCTCAAAATGTAATATAAACCAAGAATTTAATCTGTCACACTCACTGTGTCCATCAGGATTAGTCCGTTATTCTGTGCCAATTGAACTGCTTATTTTTTTCATTAATGATACTTGACTTGGTATGCCAGTTCATATACTGTATGCATTGGAGAAAAACAAGAGAGAGAGAAAGAGAGAGGTTGAGATACAAATGGAGGGTGAGTGTGTTTGCATGTGTGAATGTGAAAGGTGGGGAAAAGGATGTGTGTGTGTGTGTGTGTGTGAGAGAGAGAGAGAGTGTTCCCTGTGTTTTATAAATGGGCCAGGCAGGTGAAGTGGGCGACACTCTGACAGGATAATCTGGCTTCATTGCAGCAGGAGTCTGGGGCCTGTTGTGTTCCTGTGCCAGTGGCCCTGATCGGCTCCTCTCTGGGGCCCTGAGGACACGGCACACGTCCCCTGAGCTGCAGGCTGCTGCCTCACTGGCGTGGGCTCCAGCCTCCCATGGCAGAGAGCACTGCCTGCTGCCCAGCCCACGTGTCCAGCTCTCGGGCCTAGAGAGGAGGGAAGGGGAGGTTGCAGACCATGCTGCTGTACTGAGCTGAGTCTCTGGGGCAGAGCCACAGACGATGACTCAGCAGAAACAGCAACAGAGGAACAGGGAGGCTGGGATCATGACTCATCTGTTTTTTAAGTGCCTGCTGATTAGTTTAAACTAATCTCAGGGGACTACTTAGTATTCTCAGATTCTCATAGCCAAAACTTGGCTATGCAGTCTGCCTCACTCAAGTGTTTTTTTGTTTTAGGTAAGAAGTTAAAACCACAATATTTTCTGGCACACTTAAACTGAAAATAATCTACTTCAATGGTTAAGGGTTGTTTAGTTTTAGTTGCCATCAAATGGTTTCTGGCATTGGAAAAAAGCATGCAAATATCATGATATCCTAGATTCTGAAGTGTCTCCATGGACCTATGTAAGAAGAAACCCCATTTGGAGTTCAGACTGTCTTAAAGGGGTCATAGAATCGATGAACGGAGTATTTTGTATGAACGGAGTATTTTGTCTCTGTCTGACAAAAAAATGCTCAGTTGTTATTTTGCAAGCTTATTTACAACCCTATAATTAGACTCGGGATAGATTTTTATAGATGGTTATGAGGAGCAATATGAGAAAGAAATTTGATGATCATTGATCGTTGTTTTGGGACGTTAAGCCTTCCATATGTGTCAGTGAAGGAGATTAAAGAAACATGCTGTCACGTGCAGGTAACCTAAAGATTCTAGTGATTATGAGGAAAAATATGAGAGAAATTTGGTGATCACTGATTGTTGTTTTAGGACATTAAGCCACGTTAAGCTTTTTGCTTAGGCTACAATAGGCGTTAATAAAGAATAAACGCTTAATGTCATCTTTGGCCAGGTGCGACGCCCATCAGACGCGACGGCCCAAATATTGCTGTTTTCATGAATACAAAAGTTGGATGACCCTCCCTCCTAGAATAAAAAAATGGGTGACCCTCCCCACAACAAAGAATAAAAAGACATGACCCTCCCCTATTTTCCTTCGGTGGTCCATTCCATAAATACCGAACGGTCCCTTCTGCCTGAGTTCCTTAGAGAAGATGAGAGAAGTGTAAAGAAGGACAACCATCAGTGTAGGTCAGTGCCTGGTCTTCATTTCATCAGACCAGATGATTTTACTTCTCATGGTCTGAGAGTCATTCAGGTGCTTTTTGGCAAACTCCCACCAATAAATGGCTTCTATCTGACCAAACTACCATAAAGGCCTGATTGGTGGAGTGCTGCACTGATGGTTGTCCTTCTTTATGCTTTTCTCAAAGGAACTTTGGATCTCATTCATAGTGACCATTGGGTCCTTGGTTACCTGTCTGACCAAGGCCCTTCGTCCCGAATTACTCAGTTTGGCTGAGTGGCCAGATCTAGGAAGACTGTTGGTTGTTCCAAACTTTTCCATTTGAGAATGATGGAGGCTAACGTGCTCTTCGGCACTTTCAATGCTGCAGAAATGTTCTTGTATCCTTCCCCAGATGTGTCTTCACACAACCTTGTCTCGCAGGTCTACGGACAATTCTCTCGACCTCGTGGCTTGGTTTTCACTCTGATATACACCATCAACTGTGAGACCTTTAAAGAGATGTGTGCCTCTCATAATAATGTCCAGTGAATTTATTTAGGCACAGGTTTATTATGATAGATTGTCTGCACCCATCCATCAGTGAAAAATATGTGTGCCTCAAGAGATCTCAAATTCTTTATTCTGCTTGCTGTGTAAATTCCTGTAATGTCAAAATAAAACATTTGAGCAAATATAGTAGCCTAGGCTAAGCCTGGTAAGTTTGTTATGATAGCTGCACCTTAATCCAGGTGGGTTAGGCTACAGCTTTGCTGGCAAATAAATATTAGCCTAGTTATTAAATCTTTATGAAATTATAATATTGTTCATTAGTCTTCACATTAGTCTAGACAAACAACTAACGTTACACCAAAAATGAATCAGACCAAAGAAAACAGAAATCTAAACACTTAACGGCTATGACAGAAATTATCATATCTCGGAATTATCTAACATACTTTACATCTGAGCCTGTGAGTCAACTACACTACATTAAAATTCATATATGAAGGCAAAAATACAGGAAAACAATTTAGTTACTTACCTGGAGACTCGATGAGATACGAGTAAATGTCCGGGTATGACACTTCTGGCCACTGAGTGGGGTTGTTGCACCACTTCGTACTCGGGAGACTGAAGGGACATGTTTTTATATTAATTGAATTAAGCTTTTGTAGGTATCTTTCACGGTCAACGACCGGCAAAGTGGTTATGTATTGAGGGGTTATATTGATTTGTTGTATTTTTTGTTATTATTTACTCCTTCGATTTCTGTACGAATTAAGTTTATTGACCCTAATTTGCGTTGGAGTTAATGAGAGGGGTTGTTTGTTTTCCCCCCCGAAAGGAGCGGGAACGTTTGTCACGAGTCAAGTTCCCGGATGTGCCGGTCTAACGTATGACAATCCTACACGTGAGATAACTTCGTTTTTAAGACAATTGATTGGTCAGTGGGCGTGTAGATTACACAATTTGAGCTATAACTTAGCACATAACCTCCTCCCGACCAGGTTTGGTTGACAGCATAAGACACCATGGTGATATAGCGACACTAAAACAGATCCACTTTCGTGTCACAGCATAGCCTGGCTTTGAGCGCAACATACCTCGCTAACCCACTAATCGAGATTCGTGGTATACCCCACTGCTTTTTTGTGGAGTGTTTGAGTATTGAGTATTGAGTATTGAGTATTGTCAGAGCCGCGGAGAGGTAATGGCACAAATCCAAACTAGCTGACGACCTCAAAAACTACCAGACACTCCTGACCTCCTTCTCAGCCAGCATTACTGCTGCTAAGACGGCTTTCTACAATGACAAAATCAACAGCGCTACAGATTCTCAAAAACTTTTCTCAACCTACAAATCGCTACTCAACCCTCAGGTGGCTCCTCCTCCATCCAGCCTTACTGCGGATACCCTCGCCTCATTTTTTACAAACAAAGTGGCGGCAATCAGCAGTCAATTCTCTACATGCCCACACAACGCATCTGACTCAGATACTGCACTCCTACAACCTCTAGGCGCTGCTAGAACATCTTTTTCAGCATTCGCGCCTCTCTCCGAGAGTGAAGTATCTAGACTCCTGACATGTAGCCGTCCTACCACATGCTCGCTGGACCCTATACCTACGAGCCTACTTCAGTCCATCAGCCCGACCATCGCACCAGCTATCACACATGTAATCAATGCCTCGCTAACCTCTGGCACATTTCCAACAGCGTTCAAAATGGCCCGGGTAACACCGTTACTTAAGCTTCTTCTCTCAACCCTGCTCAAGTCGTGAGAACTACCGCCCTGTCTCACTCCTGCCTTTCCTATCCAAAGGCATTGAGCGAGCAGTCTCCAAACAGGTCTCTGACTTCCTTTCACAGAACAACCTTCTGGATCCAAATCAGTCTGGGTTCAAAAGCGGCCCACTCTACCGAAACGGCTCTGCTGTCTGTAACAGAAGCCTTAAAAGAAGCCAGGCGACCGCTCGGTCATCAGTACTCATTCTGCTTGACTTATCGGCTGCCTTTGACGCGGTTAATCACCGCATCCTTCTCTCTATACTCGCTAACATGGGAATCTCCGGTTCTGCTCTCTCCTGGTTTGAATCCTACCTCACAGGACGCTCGTTTAACGTATGGCATGGCTTGGTCAGCTATCTGCACCTCACCATCTCACCACAGGGGTCACCCTGGGCTCAGTGTTGGGCCCCCTTCTCTTTGCTATCTACACCACCTTCTTGGGACAGATTATCCGTGGCTTTTCATACCACTGCTATGCAGACGACACACAGCTCTAACTGTCCTTTCCACCTGATGACCCCTTGGTTTCAGCACGGATCTCGGATTGCCTCGCTGACATAGCTACATGGATGAAGGCACACCACCTCCAGCTGAACCTCTCAAAGACTGAACTGCTGGTCCTCCCAGCTAAACCTACCATACACCACGACATCAACATCAAATTTGACTCCCTGTCTGTTTCACCTACCAGGACTGCAAGAAGGAGGAGTTGGAGTACTCTACTACTAACAACATGGTAAACAGTTTAAAGGTAAATTCCGGTATTTAGCACTTTGAGTCCCGTTTCTGGTTTGTTTTGGATGAACTACAGTGGTGGACACCGAAATTTTGAAGATTGGTCCTGTCTCGACTTTTCTGACTCGTTTTGAATCGCCTTTGACTTCTCAGAGTGGCTGCAAACAGGCATACTGTAGGCTACTCAAACATGTCCTAAAACAACCCTTAACATTCGTTTTCAAAACTGTGCAACTCACCGAGTGGTTAGTGGTGTTAGTTGATTATTAAAAGCAAATATATCGGTGCAATGTATGATTTCCAGCCGTCTTATTTGCTATTGTGGAACTATTCACAACCGCTCAATATTTGAAACTGAAGCATAGACGGTGGCGCAGTAATATCAACGTGCAATGAGTCTTCCAACAGAAATCAATGGGATTTTACAAAATGCCAAATAAAACACGACAGAAACTGTATTTTGCTACGCTACTTGTTTTGGAACATCAACGAACACCACTAACCACTCGGTGAGTGGTGAGTGGTAAAAATGAGTCAGCCAAATGTAATGTAATGTAATGTAATGTAATGTAATGTAATGTAATTTGTGTAGATTGATAAAAAAAAAACATGAATTGAATCCATTTTAAGATGAGTATGAAACATAACATGTGGAAAACTTGAAGGGTCTGAAAACTTATCGGTTGCACTGAATGTCATTACATGGCATGTGGTCAGTTGCACTTGTGTTTTTGTAGATATAGCATGAACTATTTAGTACTTTGTGTGCTAGTACAATGTCCGTTTACCCAGTTCTTTACAGTGCAGGAAGAGAAGATAGAGGAGAGCTCTTGTTTATTACAGAGACAAGTTTCCACAGGATTACTATAAGCCTCCCACTCACACAATCTCTGCCTACTCCCAACACTCAATACTCACACAAAATATTCACACCGAGACAGCACACTAACATCCTCACTGGCCTGTCTAATAAACAGAGCAACAGATACCTCTTCATTTTCAATCATGAATGTTCTGAGGCTGTCCACAAATAGCACCCAGCTGTGAGATCGCATCACTTGTGAAATTCTAATAAACACCTTTTGGGATGAATGACTCACCGTGCCGGCAGGTGCACAGAGTACAGTAACACACGATTTTAGTCATCGCTATCTGACTGGGATGGGGGGAATGAACCTCTCTCTCTCTCTCTCTCTCTCTCTCTCACACACACACACATATACAGAGATTGGGGGTGTGTGTCAGAAATCTCATTAGCGAGGTATATTTCTCGTTGTCTATTCTTGGTCAACTCTCTGTCAACATTTACTTCAACTCAGTTAGCTGAATGACTCATATATTTTTAGACCTGGTAAAAGTCACACATCTCGGAGACATGAGACAGTATAAGTCATTTGGTTTCGATAGAGACCCATATAAAGCACACATACAAATATGCAGTGTTGCTGTATTTGTTTAGTGGTGGAAAAATGATGCCATGGTCATGACTTGAGAATATGTGGTGGGCTTTTATGTTTGCTAGAGGTTTGTTCATCTGTTCGGAATGGCCCTTGAACCCTTGTTGATGATCTTGGGTAGTAGGCAAGTGAGGGAGAAGGAAATGGAAAGTTTGCAGCGGACTGAGGAGCAGCCATAATGAAATGGCTTCAGGAAGCAGTAATAAGATCCAGAGCCTAATACCAGGGGCAGCCAGGCGAGCACGAAGACCATTCCAGCTGAGCAGCCTGGCTTATGGCTCTGCCTGGGAGGCCGCACACACACACACACAACCCAGAGAAAAGCCCTCGTCTCTGGGAGCGCACATGAAATTACCCCACAAGGAAGCTCTGGACACCGCTGTCTAGGCTTGGCTAACATAAAACACACACTGCCTGGAGACCATTTTTAATGTTTTCAGTTTAATGTAGAAAAATGTACAAGCAATTCTCTCTAAGAGGCTACCCCCATCTGGCTCGACGAAGCCCTAGAGAGGGTCCAAAGCTGCCCCTAAGAGGGGCATAAGTCTATAGCCTGCACTACTACGTACACTAGACATAGCCGACAAATTGAAGAATGCATACGCAAACACTGGCATGTTCTCAGTAGTGACCCCATATGTCAAACGCTGTTTTCTGAACCTCCCCTCTTCTCCCACTATAGGGCTAGTAACATTAGGGATTTCTTGGTTAAAGCGGATTGTCACACCACACAGTGGAACAAGGAGGGACGCTTAAGGAACATCACTGGTTTCTTTCCGTGCAAAGGGTGTGCTGCGTGTAAAAATAACACTAAAAAGACCACCTCGTTCACAAGCTCCATCACAGACAAGACCTACAAAATTAAACAATGCACCACATGTAACACTGCTGGGGTAGTGTATCTGATTACGTGCCCATGCAATAAACAATATGTAGGCAAAACCAACAGACCTATAAAAACGCGCATCATAGAACATAACAGCGCTATTAGACGCAAAGATGAGAAATCGCCAGTAGCGAGACATTTCACTGAAGCCGGCCATCAGCTGGCCTCACTCGTCTTCACTGTTATAGAACAAGTGAAACCCACACGTAGAGGGGAGGATACTGAAAGAAGACTTTTACAAAGGGAATCCTTCTGGATTTTTACACTTAAAACTCTGCACCCTGGTGGTATTAATGATGAATTTAGTTTAACATGTTGGCTGTGATGAATATATTTGGTTGAATAATGAACTGCCTACATGGATGCAAGATATCCGAAGTGAGATGTTGATGTTGATGATAATGATGAGAATATGTACCTAGATTAATATCCTCTGTTCTCTAAATATTGTGCTTTTACTATTTTCAAATATGGCATAGCCTCTTAAAACATTTTTTGTGACTGTATGTTTCTGTATACAAATATGGTTATATCTCCTGTACATGTTTGTATATGTTTGTATATAATTGTAATGATTTGTGATGTAATTTTGTAATTTTGGTGATTCGGATATGTGACCCCGAATGCACTCATATGTCTTGGGGTTATTGGGTGATTGGCAGGCGAGCCTATAAATGGCCGCTGCGCCTTTTTGACGCGTCATGTACAAGGAATACTGATGAAGGGCTAGACCCGAAACATTTACCCCTTGTTTATGTGGCCTGTAATTGTTTTTTCGGCTTTTTGAAAATACACTGTTGGAACTACTCAGCCCCTGTGTGCGATCTCCCCTTTCTTCACTTCAGTTTAATGTACAAAGACGACAATATCCCATGAACACTAAAATTGAAAACAGTAGGCCTGCAGAGTCTGGTGTCTACATTTCCATGAATATGACAGCCTAACTTCACCCTGCAGTGGAGTTGATGTACAGCCCATCCTTTTCTATTTGCATTTTCCAACATCAAACTGAAAGAACTCAGTCCTCTGAAATACTTGCCCTTTTATCATGAATACAATTTCTATTGAGAAGTCAGTCATGTAGTTAAATTGAGCCTTGATGTACAGTATAGCTATTGTCTGACATTTAGCACACACATTCAATATTAATTTTGTTCTCTAAATGTGGCTGTTGTGAACATTGTGTTGCCTGTACATTTCACATACGAGTTACAGGATCAGAACCCTGTCTTTGAGTTCAGCCTAAACCCTCAAGCCTCCACAAGGCCATCCAATAGAAGGCTAAAGGGCATGTGAGACACATCAAAGTCAGCCATTTGCCATCTGAAACTAAGTAATCATACCATGGCATAAACCCTCTTCAAGAGTACATACATACCACCTCTGATGGAGTATTTGCAGTCTAAAGCCTGGTGAGTTTTGCAGTCAGACCCTCATCTCTGGGTAGGTGCTGGGAACAGATCTGATGGGCCTCTGGGACTAAACTCCTGTCTGTTCTGCAGACGGTGCACTGCTTTTCTAAAGCTCACTCTGATGTTCAGGCGTCGGCTCGCAGGTCACCACTGACAGCCTTGAATAAATTTCAAGTTGCTGCTAGAAGATGAGGCGACTGCACCACTGAAACAATATATTCACATACACATACACACACACACACACACACACACACACACTGATAGTAGGCATCACTGAGTCCAGCCAAGAAAATGCTACGCTACATAATCTCAGACAAAGAAATCTAATCTAACCAACAATTTCTTTTTCAGCAGACATCCTATTTTACAGACACTGCCTCCGATATTCTTTAGGGCGATCCCAAAGTGCCTCTCCACTCAACACGGCCATCTTAAAGTGACGGCGCTAACACAGAGCATCTCTCCGAAACTCCAGAGACACAACAGAGTTGCAGCTGGTCCGCAGACAGCTATATTTGCCAGGAGACGGGGCACAGCAGAGGACATGTAAAGACAATGTCAGATAATCTCCGCTGCGATAGACCCACACAAACACACAGCTCCATGACAAGGCAGGAGAGCGACTCTGAAGCGACCCATTAAACTCCTCTTCATTGTTTGTGTGTGCATACAGTATGTGTGTGTGTGTTTCTTCTTCTTTGATTTGAAACATTTCACTGCCTTTTGAACACACACACACACACACACACACACATTAGACTGTCGTTACAATATCCTTAGAAGGGTTTGAAGTCTGAGTCTTTTCAAAACAGTCCTCCTCTGATCACAGTCAGTCACTGAAACCCACCCTCCTCTAATGTGCTAGCGGGTTCATTTAAAGCCTGCAGAGGGTAGAAGTGTCCTCCTTTTCAGATAAGGTGTTTGTAAATACAGTGCTCCTTTTCAGATAAGGTGTTTGTAAATACAGTGCTGCTTGAAGGTTTGTGAACCCTCAGACACGGTCAGTTGTTATTTACAAAACAATCAAAATAACCTTATTATATGCACATCCAACCCCTAATTTGTAAAGCTTACCTTCCAAAGAATAGACAGAAACAAAGGAAAGTTATACAGTTCAAAATATGACATTTATATACAAAAGTACAGTATGTGAACCCATGTAGTTCATTTCTTGTAGCACCTCCTTTTGCAACCACTACTTTTTGGGTTTTCTGTACCCATTAACCAGTGTCTCACATCTGTTTCTTGGACTTCTCCTTGCAGAACTCAGCCAGTTGAGAGAGGCTGGAGGGTCAACTGGCATGTACAGCCCGCTTCAGATCTAGCCAAAACATTTCTATTGAATTGAGGTCTGGACTTCGACGAGGCCACTCCAGAGTACGAATTCTCTTTATCTTAAGCCATTCCTTGGTCATTTTGCTTGAATGCCTATAGGGTTATTGTCTTGTTGTAAAATCTGTTTCCTCCCTAGCTTCATCTCCCTGACAGACATGAGGTTCAGATCAAGAATGTGTTGATAGGCCTGAGAATTCATACTTCCTGGATGGTATGGAGTCGCCCAGTTTCGGAGGCAAGAAAACAGCCCCACACCTCCATATTTCCACCACCATGCTTCACTGTTGAGAGGGGGTCTTTTCTTGGTACACAGTGTTAGCTTTCCTCCAAACATGACGATTTGGATTGTGACCAGATAATTCTATTTTGGACTCACCTTCCAGAAGGCCTCTGAAAGTTTCTTGAGAGCAGAGGCTTCCTTCTAGCAACCCTAGAACATCATGCCTGTCCCAGTTTCATCTGATTGTAAATGTAAATCTGATTTAGATGCTGCCATCAAGATCTGTAACTCTATAGAGGAGATGTGTGGGTTGGCTTTTACTCGATTTATGATCTTTTTGGTGCATCTTGGTCATACTTTTGATGGGCATCCACTTATAGGAAATGTTGCTGTGATGAATGCCCTCCATTTGCAAAAAGGCTTGCCTTACAATGGCTAAATGGAGCAGGAATCTTTTAGAGAGGGTCTTGTAACTTTCCCCAGACTGATGGGCTGTCACCATTCTGAGTCACCTTATGACCTCAGATATCTCTTTTCCTCTTGGCACTGTTGATCTGCAAACCCTTTCCAAAGCAAGTCTGTTTGATTAGTATGCTTAACTGATTATTTCAGCACCCAAATATGTTTTACATTAATCAATTACCTACTTGACTTTACCAATGCAGCTGGGAGTTACTTATTTTTGTATATACATTAATTCCATGTTTCAAGATTTTTTTGGCTTCTCACGCAGTTCCCTCTAAAAAAGTCCATGCATTTAACAAATATACACATCTGACAGTAAAAACTGGTAATGATAAAATTCATGATAAAAGTCATGATAAAACGGATTTTTCCAAACTGTTCAAGGAATTCACATACTTTCAAGCAGCATGTGAAATGCATATGTACTAAGAGACTGTACTACTGTGAATGAGGCTTCATAAACTAGCAATAATGTTGTACAAACACAAAAAAATGTGCTGTGTCGTTTGAAATAGCATTAATTTATTTAACACATTTCATCTTAAATAAAAGCATCCAAAGGATATACATGAGCTACAAATTGATGATTAATGAGTGGCTACTTTGTCAGATCTTTTGAGGAAACGTTATCTGAGAGTCAATTATGTTTTACCAAAAACAAAGGAAAATGTTAGTCAGCATTCAACATGCCCATGTCCCTAATTCACTCAGGTTCAAATTTACACATTTCTGATATTTACCATACAATCCAAAAACACTGAAATAACCCAGCCATTGTCTTTATTAAACCATCCAACAAGATAATATCTAAATGTATCACTACTGTACATATATTGTGGCATAAAACAGCTTATCTATTATCATTTTCATGAATAGCCAAAAGCCTACTTACCATTCCACAATTACAGGGTGCAGGATGGTGTTGTTTACTTTGAATCTGTATTTGAATGCATACCATGATAAGAAAACTTCATTTTACACATTTTAAACAGAACTTTTCCTTCTTTTTCTACGCAAGTGCATATAATTCAAACATGCACTTTCTGAAATAGGCTTATTCAAAAATGGAGAATGTCTCAACGTTCTTTCTGCTACATAATAACCAGAAACAAAATGATCAATCACATTCTACAGCTTAGCATTCACAGCATAGCTGCTAATATGAGTGGAAATGAGCTTGGAAAACAATAGATGACTAATGAATATTTGATGCTACTAAAACCTACTGGCTGATTCCTTCAAAGGAGGCTTCGCGACAGGTACTCCCACTATCAGTATTCACTCCACGCTGCAGAAGAAGAGCAAAAGGAAGCAGAGAAAAGCAAAGACATTTCAGAGGAGGCTTTCAAGTCCTTTATGATGCTCATCCACTGAGAGAATACAGAGACACACAACGGATAGCTGTCTGTCTACATAGGATGCCAAATGAACTTATTCCGATTTGTGACAACAAACCCAGTAAGGCTTGCCAAGCAAGCAACAGTGATGTTGATTGTGGAGAATAACCCTTTCATCTCCACAGATGACAACCCATGCGGTTAAATTCAACTCTATCCTGGCCCTATGTGTGCAAGTACTTCATCACACAGTAAGTTTATACACGAGGCAATAAGACCGCTTTAAGATCCACTTTTTTTTTTTTTAAGTGTAAAATATTCAAAAGAGGTGTGGATGATCTGAAACAGGAATATAAAACACAAATAAATGTATTGGATGTCTTCCTCCACTTCTTCTGTCTCTGGGTTTTTAACAATATACAAATTAACACATCAACACAGTCTATTTTGTAAATCTATTGGATTGAGGGAGATGGGGAGTAACAGAGTGTGTAGGTGATTTCTTTGTGAGTTTTTCAAAGTGTGTTAACATCATCTCTATTTGAATTCCCTCACTGACTTTCCTTGATAAAGACTACAGCAGCTACTGCTACAAAAACACTGAGGGATGCCCCGATAGCAGTGAACCTACCAGAGTAAGGAGGGCCGCTGGACTCCGCTTGAACATCAGCAATCTGTGGAGCAGAGCAGAGCAGATGAAAGATCAGAGAGGACAGACGTGAAGCATCATGGAGGCTGAGCTTGTTGCCTCATTATCCTGTGCTGTGGACAGGAAGGCATCATCAGCTCATCAGCACAGCGGGCAGAGCCGTCTTGATGGAGAGAACAGGAAATGACAAAACTCAGATGAGTCCAGCAGACTTTATTAAAGCTCTGCAGTCCGCTTTTGCCTTACAATGAGACAATGAGTCACAGCAACACAAAGCAGAATTTTGGAGAAATGAGCCATAGGATTCAGTACACAAACACACACACACACACACACACAACCACGCAAGCTCTCTGAATAAAGCCATCATGGACACACACATAACTCAAAAACTGAAATTAATGCTGAAAGCTCAGACTACAAAATCCCCTTTAAAATCCCTCCATCTCCTGTCCCAGCTTAACCTGATACCTCGCCAGATGAATTTCGCTCCACCTAGCTTCACTCATCCATCTGGAACCGATCCATTGGAATGGTGTTTCAGAAGGCTGGGCCTAATCAAAAAATGCTTGCATATGATAGAATAAGCCACTTGTCCGTCATCTATTGACGTGCTACTTCAACAACTCACATCGAAGCCAACCCGTGACGCTGATAACAGTCTCACGGTCGCTTCTCCACTACGTCACATCTATGAAACTCCCGCCCTGCGTCCTGATTGGCTGAACCATAAAGTCGGTTGCAGAAATCACTCTCAATGGAAGAGGTCCCAGATGGATGTGAGTGAAGCTAGGCGGAGCTAAGCAGAACGAAATTCATCTGGCGAGGGTCAGGTTAGTCCCAGCTATCCATCTAAACATTTCTGCTGGATGTCTTTCTAACAGCTCTCTTGCAGACAAACTATGACAGTTACTTTTTTCATTTTCTAAACTGGAAATCAGAGTAAAGAGGTGATGGCTGTTTGCCCTCACTTTCTAAGCTATGCCTCACACAGTAATGAATGAGAAAGGGCCAGACATGAAAGCAAATGAAGCCTGACGAGGCTTTCATCTCAGTATTTCATCTCAGTCCAGCCAAGTCAGTCCAGCCACAGTCTCTGATTAATGGCATGAAGTGCATGATGATACATACCACACTTAATGTTCCAAAGCCAAATTACAAACAAGCTGTAAACAATATAAAAGCAATGAAACTTTACCCTCATTCAGAGGAGCAACATATTAGGAGCAGGATGTGTGACATTCAGACTTTGAAGCTCTCTATTAGTTTCTGTACTTCAAAATGCACTCTGATCCATCTATTTGAAAATAAAAATAATCAGTTTCACATGTTTAAAGGAGGTCCAAACCCATCCTACTAACAACAGCTAGAAGGGGGTCTCTGTGACACAAGCGGCTGCAGTTTTTGTACCACACTTGAGTTCAAATCTGACCAGTGGTAATTTCCTGAGAACCATATCTTCTTAAATACTAAAACGAAAATAAAAAACTGCACGAAATACCCTAAGCTAATAGGCCTGCTTGTGAAGATGGACACGAGTTTTAGTGGAAGTTTCTAGAGTCATTTCATTGAGCTGTATATAAATGTAGCTTTCATGTTACTTGTGGGAAATGATTTAATCTCACTTATCCAAAAGAGGCATGAAAGGTTATGAAAAACGGCCGCATGAGTGAAAATGAACAAACTAGAACTCCTCCACCATTTCTCACAAAGATTGCATGGGGACAAGAGAGAACTGCTGACTTTTAGGGATGCTCACTGGCATTCACCATTTATGAGGCAATCTGATGTTTCTCTGGTGAATGAGTTAGTTTCCATAGCTACCTGACAGCACGGGTCACGAGCAATGGTCCCAGATCCAATCACTCAGGTGATCCCTTTGACCACACGCCCAGCATGAGGAAGGAACCGGCTAACAGGCGTGTTTCCCTGGAAACTGGCCTACTCAGAACCTCTTCAAAGAGGGCAAAAAGGGCACTGGACTTGCGTCACTCCCATTCTGTTGCACCACACTCATACAAAGGAAAAGTTCCTTTGATGCTGAGGATAGAAAGTCTTATCTGGATGCATACCTGTGTAACACATCACGCATATATCCACAAACTCATAAACTGGTAAACTCAGTGTGGCCCTGGTTTCAAAAGTAGGACAAAAAGGGCAAAGGAGTTGCATCACTCGCATTCTGTTCCTTACCACAATATTTCAAAGCATTTTGACTCTGATGCTTTGATGCTGAGGACAGAAAGGTCTTATTATGGATGCATATTGCATAACTGTATAACACACAATGCATCCATGCTGGTAAAAACAGCCTTGGTCTGGCAACTGATTCAGAACCTTCAGAATATAATATATGATCCTACTGATTCAGAATGCAGCTACATTACAAGAATAATATATTAATGCATTGCCATGGCACAACACTGCCTAATGCAGGCTGCACCCAGAGCAGGTCTGGAGGTGTTTTAGTGCATTAAACTGGACCCATGCCAGTCTGAACATTACATCAGCATCCAGCTGCCAATCATGTATCATCCTTGGATCAGGAAGATTAGTGTGGACACAGTGAATAGGGAGACTGGCTAGACTCCTGGGCATCATTTTAAATAGAAGCACAAAATGTGTCAAATGTCTACTGTAGGACTGTGCAGTTACTTCTGTTTACTGTGGAACACAGTATCAAAACATGTGGAGGACTTCGCTTGAATTTGCCTAGGTGGCAGTGGCTGGCCTTTGTTTCTGAGTCATGTTTAATGTTGTCTAACATCAGTCAGGCTGTCAGTGGTTCATTCCCTTTTCTCTGAAAACAGGTTAAGCAGGCGGGCTGATGGGCTTTTATCTCAACGCTGCTAATTAGCGGTTAGCCACACTGTGACAGGAATAAATGGGTATCCAGAAATGACATGCTAATGCACACTCATAAGGCTTTGACAAACGCAGAACAAAGCAGGGAGGCCATTTTCGCAAAAATCAGGATATAATGGATTGAGAATGGGTTAACACGCCATCTACTGTTTAAAATGATCCAACACTATTTAGCATTTTTAAAAATGTTGCTTTTGGAGAGGAGTGAGGCTCAGAGCTGAGGCTTCTCAGGCAGAGTCAGCAGTCAGTCAGAAATCTCAGAGAGCTTTATTCACAGAGACCTATGCTGTGTCGCTAACAAGCGCAGTCTAAAGATACAGAGAAAAGGCACACTTCTTCTAGGACTTGTCAAAGCTTACATCGTCCCCCTGTGGCAGGTCAAATATTCAATGACCACATCACCCAAACTAATCCAACATTGTACACAAGGATGTATCCCTTAAAAACCAGCATCACTGACATTTACCCAAACCTTGACCTAACATACATGAAGGCGCCAACCTTCTTAGTGAAGATGGCAGCTCGATTTCAGGGCCCCCTCTATCCAAACTAGTATAGGTCCAATCACCTTGAGAAAGAATGTCACAAATGCTAAACATCTCTCATCATTCCAATTTCTGTTCACTCGTACACTTCTATGAATAACTTAATCACAAACAAACCCCAAAGAGCACATGAGTAAAATATAGACAGCACACAATCTTCGCTCATGGGTTAAAATGTCATCCTACAGGCTACAGTTACACTTTAAAGAGCAATCTCTGATACTCACATCACAGGTGTAGTGCACTTCATCAACATGTAGTGCTCCCTCGGATAGATCCTGTCAACATACATCAGAGAGGCGCTTTTTAATTCAATTTATTGTGCTTATAGAGCGCCAAAACATTACACATGTATCATGGCGCTTTACAGAATGTAGGCAATCAGAGAAAGAAGGAAAGAAAGGAAGAAAAGAAAAGAAGGCTCATGGGTAACCGGGGTAACCGGGGTAACGGGGTAACAGAGGGGAGGAAAAACTCCCTAGAATTGGAGATACATTATAGGAAGAAACCTTGAGCAGATCCACGACTCAAGGGCCTGACCCATCTGCCTAGGGTCAAATACAGGACATTAAGGTCTGTGTACATGACAAATGCATATAGTCAGGTGTAGAGAATAGGACATGGTGTTTAAAGCACCTGAGGTGAAAGCTACAAGAGGTGGGATGATTACGTATCCAGTATGATAATGCATTAATCCTGTTTTAGATAGATAGATAGATAGATAGATAGATAGATAGATAGATAGATACTTTATTGATCCCCAAGGGGAAATTCAAGGGTCTCAGTAGCATACAGACATCACACACAACATGCACTTACAGCAGAAATGGTAAACATAAGTATAAGTATAAACATATAACTAAACTCCACTGTACAATAAAGACAGTAATAAGAAAACTAACAAAACTAGACTGCATTTCCGGCGGGAACTGCGAAAGTGTGCTTGCCCTGGTCTGGTCACCAACGTGAGCAGACAGTGACATACACTATGCTGAACCTGGCTTGATCCAAGCATTCTAACAGTGCCTTTCAGTGTTGGAGCAGTGGCAATACCTCAAAAGCTCTATTCAACTATTGCCTTGCAGGGTGAACGCGGTTCGTTGGATTTTACCTGTGGCCTGCCTTCGAATTTAGCTTCTATGACTAAAATCAAATCAATAAAATAAAACAACAGCAGTGATTGGCTGCAAAAATAAATAATGTCACGCGTCTTGCACCTCTCAAACTGGGCTATCAGGTAACCTAGAGAAAAATTTGAAATGATAAAATATGACTAAGGCATTAAAATGCTACTTGTTTGTCAGGATACTTTTTCACTGATTAATTTTTAAAAAATATGAGCTATGAGTGTGAATGTTATATATTCCATCCCCTAATTCTGTTTTACTGGTTTATTTGACAAATCATCTATATGGATTTGCTCTATAAAGACCTTATGTCTGTTTGGGATTGTTTTGAGAGCCTATTGATGTATCTCAGAATAAAGGAATGTCCACAACATTAGTGATGTTTTGTGTGTGTGTGTGTGAATGTATTTTACTTAACTCATTGAAGCTGGATACTCATGAACGCATGTCTCTAATAGCCACAATAGGAGTAATTTTAGCAACACCGTATTTTGTGTGGCCCATAACGACCCAGTGGATCATGAAAATGTGCCAAAATTCACATTCCTTACTTGTTGTTGGTACATTAATCCCATTCAGATTGCCATTTATCTGAGATGTAAGAGTTCAGTATAGGTTTAAGGTCTGGGGCACGGATTTGACATTCTGTGACTTCTTCATTGAGGGCTTGCTTAGCAGCACTGTCCGCTTTCTCATTTCCCCTCAGACCAACATGGCCTGGGACCCAGCAAAAAACTACACTCAAGTTCTGGTTCTTTAGACGTTCTAGGTGATCAACCTCAGCTTTGGTTGTACTTTTTAATAAGTCTATGTGCAGGATGAATAGTATGAAGATCAGTAGAATAACTATAAATGTAATTACAGTAGGCCTATGTACATTTGTAAATAAATATAAAACTATGGGTGAGAGGGATAAATTAATTTTATTTAATAGTAAAAGTAAATTCCATTAAATTAAATTGCAATTAAAAATCTTTCCAGTAGGCTTTAATGTCACGCAAAAAGTACAACCAAAGCTGAGCTTGATCAACTACTTAATTTTAGCACGTGTTCATGATCCACTGGGTCGTTATGGGCCACACAAAATATGGTGTTGCTAAAATTACTCCTATCGTGGCTATTAGAGACATGCGTTCATGAGTATCCAGCTACATTTAATGAGTTAAGTAAAATACATTCACACACACAAAAAAACATCACTAATGTTGTGGACATTACTTTATTCTGAGATACATCAATAGGCTCTCAAAACAATCCTAAACAGACATAAGGTCTTTATAGAGCAAATCCATATAGATTATTTGCCAAATAAACCAGTAAAACAGAAATAGGGGATGGAATATATAACATTCACACTCATAGCTCATATTTTTAAAATAAATCAGTGAAAAAGTATCCTGACAAACAAGCAGCATTTGAATTCCTTAGTCATATAATTTCAATTCTTCTAGGTTACCTGATAGCCCAGTTTGAGAGGTGCAAGACGCGTGACATTATTTATTTTTGCAGCCAATCACTGCTGTTGTTTTATTTTATTGATTTGATCTTAGTCATAGAAGCTAAATTCATAGGCAGGCCACAGGTAAAATCCAACGAACCGCATTCACCCCGCAAGCCAATAGTTAAATAGCCCTCTCCTAGAGCTTTTGCGGTATTGCCACTGCTCTAACACTGAAAGGCACTGTTAGAATGCTTGGATCAAGCCAGGTTCAGCATAGCGTATGCCACTGTTTGCTCACGTTGGTGACCGGACCAGGGCAAGCACACTTTTGCAGTTCCCGCCGGAAATGCAGTCTAGTTTTTTGAATGAACTTGTAGGACAATTGCTTTGGACAATCGAGATGAAGTGCACAAATTAAGCCAAATAGCAAAATAACGTCTCTGTCAACTATAGAATGGATAGCAGGACCAAACTTCACAAGGGAGTCTGTATCACCCGAGACAGTGAGAATAGCTACAGCTGCATCCGAGAAGTCTGGCAGGTCAATTTCTTCTGCCTGAAGAACATGACAGTAATTAGTTAATGAGTAGAGTAGTCAATGAAAAACACTACATGTGTATTTAATATAATATGAAATACCAGTGAATGAAAAGTTCAGGTAAAATTAATACTATGCATATATAAAACTAGATGTACCGCAGAGCGGTACAAAATATAACCGCCGCCCAGTCCAGCACATTTTTTCCACATAAAGAAATCACGCTGAAAGGCCTATATGATTCTAACTGTCTCACTAAATTGCATTATCCACACTCAATTCTCACTGGTATCTGCTAGACAACAAGTACCAAAACATGATAAGTTCATAGATTTCACATGTAAAATTCATTTTATACAACCCCACCTCCATCTTGCCTGTTCATAATTCTGAGAAATTCTTGATGGTTTGTGTTATGTTTATATTATGTGTGTGGGTGTGTGTGTGTGTGTGAGTGTGTGTGTGTGTGTGTGTGTGTGTGTGTGTGTGTGCGTGCTTGTGTGTGTGCCTGCGTATGTGCCTGTGCATGCAAGCGTACATATGTCTACTGTGTGAATATGTGTCATACGTATGATTACTGTGAATGTGTGTGTGTGTGTGTGTGTGTGTATGTGTTTGTGCACATGTGTGCACATGAAATGGGTTAACATGACCCCTGGAGGCAAACATACGGAAACAAATGGTCATCCTAGGCCCTACAGTTCTCAAGATATTCACAGAGAACGGTGTCTGCCCTACCCTCCTTTCGGGGGGTCCAGTCCAGCGGGGGGGCTACAGATCAAAAAGAAAAATGACGGTTCCATGCTATCCATGTGGGGGTACATGCCCACCAAGTTTTGTGAACCCCGGTCTTTCAGTGTCCCGGGAATCCTTGTTGGTGTACGTCACTAAATGTACACAGAAATTATTTTATTGTAAGGCCCCCCATGAACGAAAGTACACAAAACTTGGCATGCATTCGGAGGGTGTCATAATGATCCTACACTTTTAATTTCGTGCAGTTTTGACCTTGTCAGCCAGAGATATTGTGATGAAAACACCTAATTTTTTGCTTTTTAATTTTTAACTAGGGTGGCTTATACATGAAATAAGTGGTAATGGGATGGGTTGACATGCCCCCTTAAGACCAACATACAAAAAAAAAGGTGGACCTCCTAGGCCCTACGGTTCTCGAGATATTCACAGAAAACTGTCTCCGGCCACCTACAGGACAGTTGGTGTATAGTAACATAAATTCATTTATTGTGTGGCCCCCCATGAACGGAATTCCACAAAACTTGGCGTGCATACAGAGGGTGTCATAATGATCCTACACTTCCAATTTCATGCAGTTTTGACTATGTTAGGTCACAGATACCTTCAATTACAACACCTCATTTTTACTTTTTTGTGTTTAACTAGGTGGCGCTATACATGAAATGAGTGGTTATGGAATGGGTTGACATGGCCCCTTGAGATCAACATACAAAAAAAAATGGTCCTCCTAAACCCTACGGTTTTCGAGATATTCACAGAAAACTGTGTCTGTGCCCTTTCGGGGGGTCCAGTCCAGCGGTGGGGCTACAGATCAAAACGAAAAACAATGGTTCCATGCTATCCATGTGGGGTTACATGCCCACCAAGTTTCGTGTACCCCGGTCTTTCAGTGTCCCGGGAATCCTTGACAGAAATTTGGACGTGCGAAAAAAAATAAAAAAAATCTGCCGCGCTTCGCTGCGTAGCGGTCATAATAAGATATGATTACCCCAACACCATCACATATTATTCTGTTTTGTTTTGCTCACACTTGGAATCTAAACACATATGGTCATAGCTGATCTCTATACTACATGTACTGTTAAATCAATAGAATCTTGACAAATGCATTTTCCACTATTCACAGGTAAAAAGGTAACAGAGCACAAGCTCCAGCACCATTAACCGAGTTTTTCCATGCATATCAACCTGAGAGAAAATGACATAATTGGAGAAATGGAATTAGAGCTTTCAATAGTGGGGATTATAGCTGGGTGAGAGTCATGTAAATAATGTGAGAGTGGAAAGCCACCTCCACAATTGATACCTTTGAATGCAATAAAATAAAAAGCCAAGATCAAAGAGCCTGACAGCCCTAATGCTTATTCTCCATTACCTTGAAGTAAAGCCCTTTCACAATCCCTATTTTCAGCAGCAGGTCACTGAGAGTGAAATGTCTACCACTGAGAGGTAGACATTTCATAAGAATTGTACTGCTTGCGCAGGACCATGGCTCAGAAGAACAACTACAGTACCTGACTGGAAAAACTGTCATAGACTACAGAAATGCTGAGCTATTAGTGGGGAGAAATAATGACTACTATAGAATATGATTTCAAAGGTCTGCTGATAAACAAAAAAAAAGAAATCACCCTGAAAAAAAAGCATTTACATAAATACTGTAATACCGCTTCCTTCATGAGAGCTTCAAACCCAACATTTCTCATTACAAACCTTGTTATTAGTGAATTTCAGGGTTCAGGAAAAATGTGTGAAACATCTGAAGATTTTAAATGACATTAAAGGAATGGTGTATTGAAAGAAAGGATAAGAACAGTACAGAAGCCACTCAGACATTGTTATTCAGACATTCAGTCATTTCAAAAGAATAATAATGAAAGTGTAAAAGATCCCAGTTCCCTCAGCTGCAGAAAGGATCAGAAGAGAAGACTTACTCTCCCATCCAGGTGGCATAGCTGTCGGGCAGCTTAGGGATGAAGAGCAGGGATCTCCATGACTCCACGTGGATGGCTCCAAAGCAGTCGGCCTCGGTCACCCCAAAAGCCCAGTGGAAGAAGGACTCCTGCAGACCAGAACAGCAGACACAGACAGTCAGGACTCAACTCAAGGCACCAGCTCTGACAGCTCCCCAAAGCTGCTTCCCTAAGGCTGGCACAAGGCATGTGTAAAGTGACACCATACAGTGGCCTCACTCACACACAAGAAAACACAATGGTTATATTTTACTCATCCATGCAAATACAATTTCCCCAGAGTCCTTTTTTTAATTTAGTAATTTTTCAATATGGTCTGTCTGACTATTTTCCCAAATTTAGGGTTAGGGCTGCAGAGCTCTAAGAGCTGAGCTAAAGGTGGAGAAGAGACTGAGAGCATTATTAGTGTGAATGACAGAATGTATGAAATCCAGTTGTTCCTACAAGTCAGGAAATATCTATAAGAACTCCTTTAGCACGTCAGTATTTCCTCTGCTAGATGTGCATGATAACACCTACGTGCACACACACACACACACACACACACACACACACACACACACACACACACATACAGAGACACACACACTCAAACACACACACCTACTACCCACGCACATGTGCACAGCACATAGACACATAAACACAAACACACACACACACACACACACACGCAAACTCACACACCAAGTACCCACGCACATGTGCACAGCACATAGACACACATAAAAACACACACACACACGCACGCAAACACACACACCTACTACCCACGCACATGTGCACAGCACATAGACACACATAAACACAAACACACACACACGCACACAAACACACACCTACTACCCACGCACATGTGCACAGCACATAGACACACATAGACACAAACACACCACATACACACACCCACACCCACACACACATCCTTTGTCTGTCAGGAGGTCTGATGAATGTGGGGATTGTGTTCATTGCTAGCTGGCGACCCCACACCCTGAGGACAGGGTGATGGATGATCAAGGTGAAAAGGAACTGGGGGGGCATCCCTGCATCCCTGTGGGAGTTTTTGCTAAACTTGGGTGGGTGGGGGTGGGGGGGTAAATATTCCTAAGAGTGTGACCTGCGGTGACTATTAATCTTTCAGTTCAGTAGCTGACAGTTTGGGTAATGACTGCTGCTCTCTGAGGGTCTTAGTGACTGAACACACAGCTATTTCTCCTTTTTTAAGTCACTGTTTTCATTTCATGAACACTATTTACACTATTTTAGATTGCAGTGCTTCTTGGTGACTGTTTATACTTGTATTTAAAGCTGACCACTTTTGATAGAATCTCCAAAGACACATTTCAAAAACTAATGTAAACAGGGTCATAGGATAATGGATTCTATACAGCAGCATGTTGTCAGTAGTTAGCCTGATTGTCAGTAATGCAAGAGTAATTTATTTGCTTAGAAGACACATAATTATGGGCCCCTTCTAGCTTGCCATCAGCCATAATCAATACAGATTTAATTACCCTTAAAACCAACAGGTGATGTAACCTAACCTACATGAATTATTTATCAGACATCAGTCCAGGTTTTATTTAGATAATTTCATAGACTTGCTAGGATAAATGACCCATAGCTTTTCTTAGATTAGATTAAAACTAATATGATACTACCTAATTAAAGCACCGTCTCCCCCATGCTTTGATGGCATTGATCTATTCAGTCAGTGAGTTTCTCAGGAGCTATATCTAGGCATAACTTCATTTTTGCTCATGAAACAAACTTTCAAGCACAACAGCCTTACTGTCAAAGGTCAAGTTGCTGATTTGTGTACTTTGTGATTTCTTCTCGACAAACACAGGACATCCCCTGGACTTTAAGCGGACATTTACGACGTCCCCAATTGGTCCCCAATGTCATGTTCTCTTGCGGACGTCACCAGGACGTTATTTACGTCCGGAGCAAGTTCTCCTATGTGATGTTCGATGTCGGACCTTTTGGGGACGTCCCCATTAATGCATTTTTGATCTGTGAGTGGCGCACGTAGCGCATGTACGTTGCATTATGGCAAAGGATATTATGGCAAAGGACAGCTCGCCATATGTTTCCCCAATTATGTACCAATAAAATTAAATAGAAATACATTAATACATTTACATTTAAAAAAGCAATAATTGCATGAAATACAGGTTGTTCCCGACTCACGAGTCTCGAAGCTCGAGTCGAAGTCAAGTCTGAAGTCTTTGAGGTGGGGTCGCAAGTCAAGTCTGAAGTCACTGTTTGTGCGACTTTACGTGCGACTCGAGTCCAAGTCTCAGACTCGAGTCCCCATCTCTGGTCTCTCCTTAAACCACGTCTGTTTCAACGCGATAAATATGCCCTCTAGTGTGTGATGTGAATTTCCTTGAAGACACAGCAATTGAGATCAAGGTAAAACGCAGCAGCAGGTTAAACCACAGGTACATATGACACAGCAATGGAGATCAGCAGCAGGTTAAACCACAGGTACATATGACACAGCAATGGAGATCAGCAGCAGGTTAAACCACAGGTACATATGACACAGCAATGGAGATCAGCAGCAGGTTAAACCACAGGTACATATGACACAGCAATGGAGATCAGCAGCAGGTTAAACCACAGGTACATATGATGCAGCAATGGAGATCAGCAGCAGGTTAAACCACAGGTACATATGACACAGCAATGGAGATCAAGGTAAAACGCAGCAGCAGGTTAAACCACAGGTACATATGACACAGCAATGGAGATCAAGGTAAAACGCAGCAGCAGGTTAAACCACAGGTACATATGACACAGCAATGGAGATCAGCAGCAGGTTAAACCACAGGTCATGGTACATATGACGCAGCAATGGAGATCAGCAGCAGGTTAAACCACAGGTACATATGACGCAGCAATGGAGATCAGCAGCAGGTTAAACCACAGGTACATATGACGCAGCAATGGAGATCAGCAGCAGGTTAAACCACAGGTACATATGACACAGCAATGGAGATCAGCAGCAGGTTAAACCACAGGTACATATGACACAGCAATGGAGATCAGCAGCAGGTTAAACCACAGGTACATATGACACAGCAATGGAGATCAGCAGCAGGTTAAACCACAGGTACATATGACACAGCAATGGAGATCAGCAGCAGGTTAAACCACAGGTACATATGACACAGCAATGGAGATCAGCAGCAGGTTAAACCACAGGTACATATGACACAGCAATGGAGATCAGCAGCAGGTTAAACCACAGGTACATATGACACAGCAATGGAGATCAGCAGCAGGTTAAACCACAGGTACATATGACACAGCAATGGAGATCAGCAGCAGGTTAAACCAGAGGTACATATGACACAGCAATGGAGCTTAAGATGTCACGTGACCTCTTGCGTCACCGGCGAGTTTAAAACCGTGTTAAACTCTAAAAAGTGTTAATGACAGAGCAATTGCCCCGGGATGTCAGCCATAACAATTTATGTTAAAATACTTAACAGATGTTTACTTTAGCTCAATTAACAATGATACAGACATAATTTATGGTTCATATTTGCCATTTACCCCTGTGAGATCACATTTATGATCATATGATCATTTTCATTTTTTTGAAAAAAAAAAAACAAGAAAATTCAATTGTAAAAAAAGGGGGGGGGGGGGTAGAAAGAAGATTTTTGATCATTATACGTGCTTATTTCTTAAAACTTAATCAGAACAGGTGAAAGTGCTTGAAATTTAGCAATTTTGTAACTTTGTGTGGGAATAGCTGGTGCAATAAGACAACATTCCCGCACACAGACACCTACACTTAGACACACACATATACAGGCACAACTGAAAACTCAAAATTGAAATACATTGAATAAAAAAGACAGAGCTTGCAAATACATTGAATGAAAAAGACAGGGCTTACAGATAGCAGGTGGCACTTGCTGCAAGGTTGTGCTGGGTTGAGAGAATGGCCCAAAGATTTGTGCTGTGGTAATGCTATTTTTGCTACTTTATGGTACACATGTAGCCCCCACTTCCCCTTTTCAACACAAATTGCGTGATCATCTCTAAACCTCACTCCCGATCTGGGTCATAGCACTGATTTGCACGGCTCAGCCCTGCACTCGCCCGAACTCGAACCCACAAACAGCAGCACCTTGGATTGGGGAGTCAAGCGTGCTAACAATCGAGCTAAAAGCCCGGTCTCCTGGCTCTCTTACTAGCACAACTCTTAAGGTGTTGAGAAGGAAGTTCACACAGCATACACACTACACAGATATGTACCAGCTAGGTACAACTGGAATAGGCCTATGAGCAGACATTGGGGGGTGTCCTCATTTTGGCCAACTTGTCCTCACTTTATAGATAACTTGTCCTCCTTTTCAGAGTCTGGTTGGTGGTCACCCCCTATTCTGCTACATTATAGCACACATGTAGCCTTATACTTCCCCTTTTAAACACAAATTAGGACTATCAACTGGTCTTGTATTTCTGCACAGAACCACTCACATGAAGTGGACAAAATAGGCGTCCATTTTATTCTCTAGCTGGGTCGCAGTTGGGTGTGCTAAAAGGCAATAACCCCTTAAATTATGACTTCTGGCAGGTTTTGTTCAAATAAATGACAGATTGAGACTTATAATATAACCATCAACACATTTAAGGCATCTTGCTGTGAAAAAAGATGGCAATTACAAAGCATGATTATCACATATACTGTAGCATGACCCGTGTTATTTGAATGAGGGGCCCCATTTAGATATCAGAGTGAATAATATAACCTATGTTATATGATTGAGGGGCCCTATTAAGACATATCACATAACATAACCTATGTTATTTGACTGAGGGGCTCTATTCCGATATCAGGGCTGGAGAACATAGTAGTGACTTCACACAGAAGTTTGGGCTTCAGGGATCCCTGAACACTTTGGCCTCTGGGCCTGGGTCTTATTCGAGTTTTAATAGCCTAAATGTTTGGGATAAAAAAGCTGATTTAGAAAGTGTTCCATGCCCCATTGAAAAAAAATATTTTGAGTATTTTCAAAATACAAAAATACAGTATTTTATTTTGATACATTATGGCTACAGTATTTTGTAGTTTATTTTGATACATTTAAAAGGAGGGTATTTGGTATTTTATTTCAAAATAGGCTACGTCCTGATGTATCTTTGCCCATCCCTGTATTTATTGAAACACATAAACAAAATGTAATCAAGTAATCTTCGACAATGTAACTATAATCTGATTATAGTTACTTGTTTTTTGTCATCTGATTACGTAATCCAGATTACTTGTAATCACTTACTACCCAACCCTGCACATAGCACCTATTACACTGTGGTCCAGTAGACACAAACAACACATATAGTTATGTGTAGGGGGAGTGTACTGTGTGCAGTCATTGAAAATGAGTTATTTTGTATATTCTTCACAGAAAATGAGCCAAGGCCAATGAGTTATTAAGAAATATTAATTAGCATAATTTTTCTTCTAGCAAACATTGAGGTCTCTATACTGACATCCGCAGCGGAAGCCTTGATAGCCTTAGCGCAGTAGGTAGCACATCAGTCTCATAATCTGAAGGTTGTGAGTTCAATCCTCACACAGGGCGTCAATGTAGCTGCTGGTGGGGAGGTGGAGTTAGGACGAGGGCCCAGAACTGACAGGGCCCCCAGAGGACCCAGAATCCTGTCTGTCATAGGCAGGCTTGGAATTTCACCATTCTGGGGGCAAGGCCACTTGGCCTTCAGTTGGGCATATTTGGTGGGGGGCACAAAGGCCACATGTCAGGGCACCAAGGCCAAAGTTAACTATTAGTAGTAGGCTATAAAAATTATCAAAGTTGTATTTAGCCTATTCACTGCAGTAGACCTGCATCACTGTATGAAACATTACAAAAACATGAAATGAAAACATGACATATTACATAGAACTGTAAATCATCTTACTATCTAATATTTACAGATATCTAGGCTATATATAACATTTATTTTATATTTGGCCTGTTATGAAATCATGTATTGAACAATTTAAGCACAGCTCAGCTTTAAGAAACTCAAATAGCCTAGATGCATGCTTAGCATTTTGTGATCATTAAGGCTACTTTTACAAACTCTTAGTCAGCTGTCCTCTGATTTACCAATATATAGGCGATATTTGAAACATTTATTTTGTATTTGGCCCGTTATGAAATTATGTGGAACAATTTAAACCCATTGTAAAACTTAAAGCCCAAATTTGGAGGCATCCATGTATGTCGAACTTGCACTTACTGCAAATTCAAAACTGGATTACTCTGGAACGGCTAACTGTACAGGGGACTGCTTTACACCTTTGTGTTCGGTAAGGTCTCCTGTTTATTCTGATATATGGGTTGTCATGTGTTAAAAGAAGGGTTCGTAAAGTATTACACCGAGATGAATGGGTATGGAGATCATGGGACGCAACACCTTCAGTAGAATGTATGATTAAATTGAATTATATTATTTACTTTTCTCGCGAACCGTTCAACACAGCAATTATCGGCTAACATCGTTTAAAAGCTGAGAAAAAGCTCTTTCATGTGATATGTGGTGTCTGTGTGATGAATAGGCTACTTCGCGAGTAGTTCAACATGAGAATGGGTGAATTTGGACGCACTTTCTTTCTTGCGCTGCCACTTTCTCCACTGCATAAATGACTAAATTAATTTGCGCTGTGAATGCTAAGATTATTTTGACAGGCCACAGGCTAAATAAAAATCGCTATTAGTAGGACGCAAAGCAGAATATTGAAAGAAGGGGGCACCAAGGCCACCGTGGCCTGTAAACCTCTGATTTTCAAAGGGGCCTCACGGCCAACGCAAGGGGCCACGACGGCCATGGCTGTCGTGGCCGCCGTGAAATTCCTACCCTGGTCAAAGGGCTCACATTTTCTAGCAGCGCCCCTGCTGGCATGGTGCTTATTTATCAACTATAGTGATAAACCATGGTTATCATGGTTACCCAAACAAACATGGTTATTTTGTCATAGTAAAACCACGGTTATTTTGTCATAGTAAAACCATGGTTAATTTTTGTAAGGGCAGCTACACTCTGGGGGTATGTCTGTGAGCCCCCATGTATATGCCCACAGAGTGCAGCGCTGTAAATTGTAGCAACTCGAGCTGGTAAAATCCATTGTTTTCCTTTTGTTTTGTACCGACAGTACTCGTGACCTTGAGAGACGGAGATCAATATGAAAACTCACCGGATTTCTCCTTTAAGCATATGACATATAGTCTGGCTACATAGATGCAATTCTGTACTTCTCCTCACTGACCGCATAATGACACCATTCAATTCAAAAAACAGGCATTTGTTAGGCACATGTTAAAGGCTTTTTTTACAGATGCTGACGTTAGTGCAAGCACACAACTCCCACATGACAGATTGTGAACTATTTGACCACTTCCTAAATAGTGTAGACTTGAAAAAACAGAAACCACACCTTCTCAATGATATACTTGACATTCTCTAGGTATTAAACAAACAAAACAACACCATAAATCCATTCCAACATGGTTGCAAGTTTCATAAATGCCCAACATAAATGCTGTACTTAAATAACGTTGTTAAACAGTGTTGGGAGTAATGCATTAAAAAAGTAATGTAATTACAGTAATGCATTGCTTTTTGCTGTAATGCAGTAATGTAAGGCATTACCAATACAATTTCAGTAATATTTTACTCGGTACAATTCTCAGTAACTGAAGTTACTTTGCTTTTTAATCCAAAATAGAGAAATGCTCAATTGGCACCAGAGAAGATAAAAATAAGTCATCTATGCTGGTCCTGGAATTTGATTGCCTTGTTTAAATGACTGTAGAAAGGTAATTTGAGTTATCTCTGCCATTCATGCAACAGATCTAACATGGTTAGGCTATACTTCTCATTTCAAGCAGTGAGAATAACTAAAATGTTGCTTTTACAGACAAAGATCGTAGCCATTATTCTCAAACTATTTGCATTAAGTGAAAGGAAAGGCAACCAGCAATGATGAGAACCAGTTAAAGTCAACATACAATTTCACTATGGCTATATTTTACTATATTAAGTTGTGAGTGACCTTTGGCCTTTGGGGCCTACATTGTCCCATGAGCCATAACTGCAACCATTATATTGTTTTTTTGTTAGCCTTAAGCCTAACTCAGTCATTATGCCATACCACATCACCTCCTGCCGTGTAATGAGCTGCATTGAACACATGAAGATCTATTGAGAACACCAAATCCATATTTCCTGTTATTTTGGTGAAAGTAATGTAAGCGTAGTGTAATGCCTTACAATTCAAAGACAGCATCCACATATCAGGTTTAATTAAAAGTCATTCATGACTGGTGAAAAAGAAAACGCCTAAAAAACCCCACACTCAACAGCAACAGGGGGAGGGCCATGCTATCTTTTAAACTCTTTACCGCTTCCTAGTGATACACAGACATGGAACAACACAACATCTCATCACTGAACTGTTCATCATGGAACAATACTGAATCGTCTCTGAAATACCAGATTAGCAGTGCAGTGCTGGGTTTCTGCTTTTTGCTTGGAATACCTGGAAACATACTGGTTGTGGTGGTCATTCTGCGACACTTCAAGAGAGAAAACTTCATCCTGCATCTGATGCTTAACCTGGCAGTCTCTGACATCCTCTGCCTGCTCACTGCTCCACTGGGAATCTACAACCTGCTCTTTGGTTGGTACATTGGACGTGCGCTTTGCAAAACTCTCTTCTTTCTTATCTATGTCAGTGTGTATGTCAGCTTACTGACAGTCACATTGATAAGTGTTTATCGGTATGTGTTTGTTCTGCACCCCAACAAGTGGGCCAAGTTGGGCCAAAAGGAGAGAGGGCTTTACTTCTCATCTTGTGGGTAACAGCATGTATGTACTGTATTCTGGTGTATACTACACATGATATAACACCAGAAGGATCCAGGAAGTTGTGTCGGAGAATCCCTATGTCAGATCAGTATAGGATTGCTGTACTTCTGTTAGAAATTGTGATGACTTTTATCATTCCACTTTTCATCATCACAGCATCTTATTTTTTCCTCCACAAGAAGGTGAACCAAACTGCCTTTTTCTCTGACCAGAGACTGACGAAGCTGATCACAAGCATTGTGGTTACTTTCCTCATTTTGCGGACACCATATAATCTTGTTAACATTCTGGAAGTTTCTGCCATCTCTATTCAATCACAAAATACAGTTTCATATTATAAATTGATGGCCATTCAGAGTAGACCTGTTGTAAAGAGCCTTGTTTTCATCAACAGCTATGTGAATCCACTCCTCTATGCGTTCACTTACCGCAGCCTTCGAGGGCAGCCTAGAGCGGGGGGTTAACTGAGACACTGAATGTCTCAGAGCAGTTGTGACTGTAGCATCTTATGTTCATGCACACTTTTAACTGTTTTATGTTTATATTTCTGTTCATAGTCCATACATATTATTCTGCTAATATGGCACAGTGACATGATTCCATTTATATCAACTGTGTCAATACTCAAATCCCAAATTATGTACCTGTATATACAATAAATGAGGTGGAAAAATCATTGTGTAATATGATTGTAATTCATTCATTTTGAAATTAAATTAATAGAAAATGATTATGAAATGCTTAGATAGACCATAACATATATTTTGTTGTGTGTGATTTACTTTTTTGTTTGTCTTGTGTTTGTGTGTGCATACGTGGATGCTGGCGGAGTCTAGCTTTCACTGAAAGAAGTTTGTTGAGCGTCAATTAGTAGAATCCAGGGACGGACTGGGGCAAAAGAAGGCCCTGGACTTTCTTCCAAATAGACCGACTACCATACACAGTAGGCTACACGAGCACACACACCCTTGCTGTCTCACGTAAGCCTACTTTGCCAGTCAAGGTATCACGTTCAAAAATAGGTGGTCACATTTTACAAAAATGCTAATTATTGATTGGGTGCTTCTGAAGAATTTGGTCCCAATGACATAAAAATACTTTTGGGCCTCCCAAAGGCTAGGGGGGTTCAGGGCATATTCCCCTGTGAGGAAACTTTTGAAAAATAACCCCTTAAATCAGTGGTTCTCAAACTTTTCACAATGAGTACCACCTCAGAAAACAATTGGCTCTCCAAGCACCACAATTATGACTGGCATTAAATAGTGTAGAGAAATTTCACATATTGTATATTGTACATACTGTTTTGTGTTGTTGATTGGCAGGTGCCATGGAAGCTTCACTAGACACCTGTGCTGGGCTCATTGTCGCCAACTTCAGTTTCTGCTCGACATATTCACCACACTTCTCTTTCTAAAGGGAAGTAGACCACGTATGGCCCAGAAAGGAAAACACCGACCCTTCACAGGCCGAACATAACCTATGAAGGACCTATGACCTATCTTAACATAACATTTACTGAGGGTAGAACAAATTAAATCTTATAAACCTTATCTTAGCCTAAACAAAGCAACACTGTCAGGCCTATGTTTAACCTTTGTAGGCAAGACAGGGGTAGCTCACTGCAAATAACCCCTTAAAACATGTAAATTATCTGTTTACATGTTATATTCTTGTTTTTTTAAGTGTGTATTTTATTTAATGTGAGACTGTATGTAAGCCTATCTAAGTGTGTGTCTGATAATGCTTGATAGCAGAATCCAGAAAGGCTACAGCTCTGGTAAAGAAAGTTCATAGGTAATGTGCAACATTTATTTACTTTAAGCAGTTTAGGACCTGTATTGAGGCCCATGCACTTACAGTTGTGTTTAGCCAATGTTTTATGAACATGTATAGGCTAGACAGAAACTAGATGTACCGCATAGCGGTACAAAATATGACCGCCGCTCAGTCCTGTACATCCGTTCCGCGAAAATAAATCACACTTCAATTTGTCTCCATATTTTACTCCATCCCCCACTCTTGAAACTTTTGTGTATGCTTGTTTGGCATGCCTGAGTGTGTGTGTGCAGCTGCACAGAAAGTACCCTACTGGTGCTGAAAAGGTGAATAGATTGTAGAATAGCCAAAGAAGATGTAGAATTGTTATAAAACCTTTAAAATCTCTAAACAATCACAAGTAGGGCAGTTCATCACAGTTCATCCATTGCAACTGGATTGATGAAAGGTCACTTACACCTGTAGGCTACATTGTATTTGGGAAAAGCAAAAGGTATCAGCATAATGTTATTTATTTATTTATTTTTTATGTATTTATAAACAAAACATCTCTGTCAGTTCCATGCCGTTTTCAACAGCTATCAAAAACAAAGGTCATTTTGGATGGATGGATTTTTTGTGAATGTTTCTTCTTCTACATAAGATTTTAGTCATCTTTAGTTCATGTAATACTTTATTGTCAATGCACAAATTAAGTAACAGTAGTCTGAAACGTTATTGTTAATGCACAAATTAAGTAACAGTAGCCTAGTCTGAAACGAAATGCTGTTTTACATCTAACCAGTGGTGCAAATAACTGACATGTCCAAATGGGCCTTGATGAAATCGCCGCTAGACTGTTCATACACATTTTAACGGGCCAAAGTTGAAAAAGCTTTTGTCCGTTATTGTTAGTGCAAATATAGGCTGATTCATGTTCCCTTGCATTGTTTAACTGAGGTCCATGGCTAGTCTGGCTTTCATCAGACCAAGCTCAATCTTTTAAGAAATCAAAAATAAATAGCTGGGCAGATCAGGCTGGGTTCACCCAGCCTAGTCCATAGGCACCGATATTGTTTAATTTTTCGATTGAGATATACACGCTCTGGCTATTCTAAATGCAAAAATGCATCAGGGAGTTATGACAAAACGGTAACTAACAAACTAGATCCTAATAGAAAGTTGTTAGCTTCCCTAAGCTACAGGTAGGATTATAAGGTAGGCCTATTGACAACATAAATTGTCAATAGGCTATGCTGGCTTACACAAATAAAATCTCCTTTGGAAACCAATGGCTTCATGCCTTACAGTATCAAAGCGGACTTAAACTGTCATATCGTGGCGAAAAGTTGTAATAACATTCACGCAGCTCCATGAGTCAAGGAAAGCGAATGAAGTAGCCACTTCTAAATGGGACCCACTACACAGTAGCTTAAGGTGTTTTGCTAAAGCAGCCATAATGAAATGAAGGTGTCATTGTTTGGATACTTCACACACACGCTTTTTAATTTCACAGACTACAACTACCAAGCTGTAATCAAAGCACATCGATTCCCCTCTCACACCCTGCACGCACTTAAAACAAAATAAACAGGCGTCTCAGTCTCCGCGATGTATAGGCAAAACTGTATCAGACCGGTGTAGCGTTGGTAAATCTTCCATTGCACAGAATGATTTTGTAGCACGTGCAATAAATGACAGTCGAAAGATACAAACAGTGCTGCTATCAATTTGCTTGGTATAACCGCATTTATAGTTTTCTACAAATGCAATCAATCAAATGCCTCCATCACTCAACCAACGCTTAACGGTAACATTACCTAGGTCCTTATTGATATTACAAGATTAACGTACCTGCAGTAAAACCAAGCATGTCTGAGAAACATCCTTAGATTTATTTAGGCTTCAAGAAGAAATGGGAATTACACTTCATGTGAACATCGTCCTATCCTTATTAGATGTTAAGCTGCGGTAAATTACAGTCCTTGTATGAAGCGTCCATTGTTTTTCCAACCCACTTTTAACTTCCAACAAAATTACGTCTCACTGCAACGATGCGCCATCTAGTGGACAAGCGACTACTTCTAAGCCAATACTGAAAATGCAGCCATGATGATGATGATGAATATTTATTTTGGCTTTCTTTTTAATCCTACTGATTTTCATTTTTACCGGGGCAAATCACAAATGAGTGATTATGAGCCAGGTTGATGTGGGCCCTTGAGACCAACATACCATAAAAGATTCACAGAGAACTGTGTCTGCCCTACCCTCCTTTCGGGGGTCCAGTCCAGCGGGGGCTGCAGATGAAAACGAAAAATGACGGTTCCATGCTATCCATGTGGGGGTACATGCTCACCAAGTTTTGTGTACCCGGTCTTTCAGTGTCCAGGAATCCTTGTTGGTGTACGTCACTAAATGTACACATAAATTATTTTATTGTAAGGCCCCCATGAACGAAAGTACACAAAACTTGGCATGCATTCAGAGGGTGTCATAATGATCCTACTCTTTTAATTTCGTGCAGTTTTGACCTTGTCAGCCAGAGATATTGAGATGAAAACACCTCATTTTTTTGCTTTTTAATTTTTAACTAGGTGGCGCTATACATGAAATAAGTGGTAATGGGATGGGTTGACATGCCCCTTAAGACCAACATACAAAAAAGGTGGACCTCCTAGGCCCCTACGGTTCTCGAGATATTCACAGAAAACTGTCTCCGGCCACCTACAGGCCAGTTGGTGTATAGTAACATAAATTAATTTATTGTGTGGCCCCCCCCATGAACGGAATTCCACAAAACTTGGCGTGCATACATAGGGTGTCATAATGATCCTACACTTCCAATTTTGTGCAGTTTTGACTATGTTAGGTCACAGATACCTTCAATTACACCACCTCATTTTTACTTTTTTGTGTTTAACTAGGTGGCGCTATACATGAAATGAGTGGTTATGGAATGGGTTGACATGGCCCCTTGAGATCAACATACAAAAAAAAAATGGTCCTCCTAAACCCTACGGTTTTCGAGATATTCACAGAAAACTGTGTCTGCCCTACCCTCCTTTCGGGGGGTCCAATTCAGCGGAGGGGCTACAGATCAAAACGAAAAACGATGGTTCCATGCTATCCATGTGGGGTTACATGTCCACCAAGTTTCGTGTACCCCGGTCTTTCAGTGTCCCGGGAATCATTGACGGAAATTTGGGCATGCGAAAAAAAAAAAAAAAAAAAAAAACAAAATCTGACTAAACCTATATGACCGCCGCTTCGCTGTGCGGCGGTCATAATAAACGGTATTACCTAGATGTGCTCCACACCTATTCCTAGATCCTTTTAAAAACGTTTTTCATACTCTAGCACTATGTCTAAAACTGAAGGTTTAAGTCACACCAAACGCAAGATAAATTATTTGAGGGGTAAAGTTTGTCAATAGCCTAAATATAGCCTACCTTTGTGGGAAAACTGGTTAAATGTCGCTGTTCTCCCACTTAGTTTTCTGTTGCCTTGTTTTTCGTTTTTGATAGGCCTATCCCAAGTTCTTCCATGAGGACATCTTATTGGCTCTCACTGACATTCACCACCTGTTCTACACAAACGGAATTCAATTCTAGTGCACTTTAGACGCGCAAGGCTATTATGAGCAAGACTGAACCATAGAGAGGGGTGAAATATAAAGGCTGCATCATCTTGCCTATCCTGCATCCCAGTTCATGTTTATAGTACACACTGACTGGTTGTGTAATGTATGTAACATAATAAAACCACTAATCTGTAAGAGATGATCCATCATGCTATAAGACATGATGCTTACTCATATGATGGTATTAAAAGGAAAATTAATGACACATAGTAACATTGTTCATTCATAGGAGCAAAGTATGTTTCCATGTAGTTGAATGATATCTTACAACATTGTAGCATCAGTGTCTAGTGGACTAAATGCTATCACTATCCATGATGCTGTGCGGGCAGGGTTCGGGGAGCAGTGTGGGTTCATTGTTTGTGTTTTGCCCCTTATTTTAGGTCTATGTGTGTGTTACAGTGTTCTGCGTGTAGCCTTCTTTACAGTAGATCTGCCTTTTGTGTAACCCTTGTGTTAGCGTGAGTGTTGCTACCCTGTTTGTGTTGTGTGTGTGTATGATTGACTACCCTTGTGTGTGCTATTGTAAATGGTGTCTGGAGTAAACCTGAGGGGTATTTCACAAAATCTAGATAAATCTAGATTTTTTGGTTATCCTGGATGAATCTAGCCTTGACTCGGTTTCACAAAAGAGATGGCACATAAGTTACCATGGGGATTTATTCTTTGCACCTAGCCTGGTCCTGACCAGGCTAACAGCCAAGCTAAGTTAATTCTAATGGCAATTATGTTGTCTTATTGCTCAGCTAGCTGTCATTCAAATCAGATCTCCGTGCTTTATTCCATTTATTAACTATTTGCCAGGGCTGTAGTCAAGACCACCTTTGTCGAGTCCAAGACCAGGACTAGTCGAGACCAAGTCAAGACCGAGTCCAAAGAGGTTCGATTCCAAGACAAGACCGAGTCCAAAAAGGTTCGAGTCCGAGTCAAGACCGAGTCCAGGATAGGAAAAAAAGTCTTATGCATGATAGATATGCTAGATCTTATGCTAGATATGCATGACAGTATCAAGACAATCATTTTGGGTTATTATTATAGTGGATGGAATCCACTATCTTGAAATCTCCTGGCTTCTTCTTATTATTATAGTGGATGGAATCCACTATCTCCTGGCTTCTTATTACAGTGCATGAAAATGCACTGTACTGTTCTTCCTAGGCTTCTTCTTATTATAGTGCATGAAAATGCACTATACTGTTCTTCCAAGGCTTCTTCTTCTTATTCTTCTTCTTCTAACGCGTTTAATGCAGCTTCAACCATTTAACGTAGAAACTTCATTCAAACATTGTCACGTAGGTCTTACTTAGGACAAGAGTGCTATGTATTTTTCAGCTTTGTAACTTTTATACTTTTTAAACTATTAATTAAAAACTATCCAAATTTCCCCATTGACTTAACATTGCTCTTTATGACATCACAGCAATTAACTGCCCTATTAAGACTACACATCCTTTTCAACTGCTTCCTCTGCCAAAAACTGTTTCAAAATAAAAGTCCTCACTACAATATTTCACTGTTAAACAATTTAACCCTTTAACCTCCTGAGACCCTGGGTATAAATTTGAATGCATTTCTTATTTCTTTCAGTTATTTTGGTTCATTAAGGCTTCATGAGTATAAAAATAAATTTCACCTCTGTACATCAAGTAGTTTTTGAGAAAAGTGATGTCCTCATTTCAGGACATTGGGTTTTTTTTTACCATAAAACACAACTAAATCGCCATTGTGTAACAAAGTGTAATTCTGTTTGTTTCATCAGAATAGAACAGAGTTCAGAGTAAAAGTACAAAGTGTGTGTTTGGGTGTGTGTTTGTGTTTGTGTGCGTGAGCGTACACACGTAGGCTACATGTGAGAGAGGGTGCACCCATGTATGTCAATTGATTTTTTTTTTAAAGTAACATAAACAATGAAATTAAACACTAAATTCAAAGTTGTGCAAAAATAATGCAAAATCTGTGTGTATGTGTGTGATAGTATGGCACCCCGGAGGTGTCATTGCAAGATATTTTGTGTGTATATCTAGATAATGTGCTCTCATTTTACTAAATTGTGTGTAATTTAGCTAAATGCAAGTACAATTTAGCTAAAAAAGCCCACAATTTAGTCAAATGAGAACACTATTTACGAAACTAAGCACATCGTTTGCTAAATTCAGTGCACAATCTAGTAAAATAAGACCATGATTTAGTAAAGTTAGCTATTTTTGTCAAATGATCTCACATTTTAGTAAAATGAGCACACTATATATTAGAATGAGTGCACAACTCAGTAAAATGAGCGCATGATTTAGTAAAACGAGTGCATATTCATTGGAACATATAATTAAAAAAATCCATTTTAACAGTTTAGTTAACAAAACTGTGTGAAAACAGTGCAAAATGCAAATAACAATGCAAAATATGTGAGTGTGTGCATGTATGTATTGAAAACTGCTAAATTTTAGAACCAGCACCATAGGTCCATTACGTGAAAGTAATCTTGAAGCACAATTTTAAGTCCCGATGTCCTCAAATGAGGACATAAAAGATAAAAGCTTCCTGATGTGTTACAAAAAAAAAAATGTGAAAAATGTATGCCATATCATACTAGAACTGTAAGTAAGCATAAATAAACACGTTTCAACCCCATAAATTACAACGGTACTCTACCATAATGACAGTTGTCATGTGCCCGTTGATAAAACATGTAGGTTGATATCGACGCCATCTTGTTTTTTCCCAATACAGTGTTACATGCTTTTATTACCACTAACTGGTACAAATAACTGTTAGGATATGAGGGCAACAGAAATGTATTCAGAATATTAAGTAGAAAGTCCTGAAATTAGTGAAAGTAGAAAGTCCTGAAAAGCCTAAATGTTATGTCCTCATACGAGGACGCAGGGTCTCAGGACTGAACTTTTTAACTGTTCAGCCATTGTAACTGTTACTTGTCATCAACTATGACTCCAACTCACTGTAGCTAGTTAGCATGGTTAGCATAGTTAGCATTGCTAACATTGTTAGCATTTTTTTACAAAACTGCTAAAAATGATTAGCTAAGTAACATGGTTAGCATAGTTAGCATTGCTAACATTGTTAGCATTTTTAGTAAAACTGCTAAAAATGATTAGCTAAGTTAGCATGGTTAGCATAGGTAACATGTTAGTATGCTAGTTAGCATAGTTAGCATAACTGCTAAAAATGATTAGCTAGGTTAACTAACTAACATGGTTAGCATGTTAACATTGTTAGCATGCTAGTTGGTATAGTTAGCATAACTGCTAAAAATGATTAGCTAAGTCACATGGTTAGCATAGTTAGCATTTTAATATTGTTAGCATGCTAGTTAGCATAGTAACTTGGTTAGCATTATTATCTTTGTTAACATAGTTAGCATAACTGCTAGCAAACTATTTGCGAGATCATTGCAGCCTGATTATTAGCCCATATTTAAAGCCTAACATCTCTGGTGTGGTTTTGACGATCAGAAAGTAATTTTCCTTAGCTATACTGAAATAGGCTAACGATGTCAAGTGCGTTTCTGTGGGCTTAGGGTGGGCGCAGTGGACTCGGAGTGCTGTCGCGGAACATTGGAATTTGTGGCTGCCCAGGACTTTTCTAAAACTTCTCACTATCACCCGCACACCGCACTAAAATGACGTATTCAGCAGTGAAAATCCTAAACATGTCGAGTGTGTCGGACATCCATTATTTTTGTTAAACAAGTCACTTACACACAATGTCGTCTTTATCAACATTGTGTAAATCTGGACTTCCAGATATTGCTCCGAGCAAATAAGAGGTCACCGCCTCATTATGAGGCGAGATTAGTCTGTGAAAACAAAATGTACAGTTATGATCGGTATCAATCCTATGGTCTCTATACGTATCCATTTCCTTATAGCCTACCGCAGAATGAAAGCATATTCTTTAAATCTTACCCTTGCTCCGGTTCGTAGCGCCTGCAATTTGTCTCCGAGTTGTGAAGACGGCGTACTGCTTCCTGTAAATGACGACACAAAAAAATACACTTTAATAAAGCTGGTTCTGCTCACTTGTTCTTTTGCAAGGCTACTAGGCTACTCTTAGCTTTGGTTTTAGGCTAGGGTACTTTTAGCTTAGCTAGCAGTCATCGAACATATTCTTACTGCAAGCTTGGGATTGTGCACCAGTCTCTTCTTAAAGTTTGTCTCTCCCGCACAGTTTTTCGACTCCAGAGCAGCCAACCGGTCCTCTATGGACAGCAACCTAGAGTTTACCTAATTGCTTGAATGACTTGCAGACAGCTCCGAGCAAAGAGGAGGTCCCGACCCCATTAATAGGCAAAGTTAGTCTGTGAAAACAAAATGTACAGTTAAGGTCTGTGTCTATCAACGTAGCCTATCGATTTCCTTATAGCCTACAGCAGAATGAAAGCATATATTCTTTAAATCTTACCATTGCTCCGGTAGCGCCTATGTGTCTCCGAGTGAAACCTGGTAGGCTACGGCTGGCTCTGATTTTCCAAAAGCAGATGTCCATTCTCCTGGCGAGACAAGTAACCACTCATCTGGCACTAGATCCAATGCTCTCCATTCTTCCAAGCAAAAAGGGAAGTGCTCGTTTAAAGGTCCCCTCTTCTAGAAGGAATGAGCGCAGACGATCGTGGGCGCGTTGTTTATGATTCACATCCAAATAACGTGAAGTAGTAGCCTAATGAAACTGTAGGCTAGCCTTTCTGTTCTGCTGAATCCAAGTACAGCTCGCTGCAACCTGTGGGAAGGCGAGGCTTGGAGATGCTCCTCTCTGAATTTGCCGCCGCACACTGACTATTGTTTATCCTATCAGCTGTTCTGGTGGAAGCGCGACCACAGTGCAACCACTGCTCACTAGAGGAAGTGTCTCCCCTGCTGGCGTGGGGGCGTAACGGTTGGACTTAGTGGTTTATTGAAGTGACCCTGCTGTGGCGTATAGACTGGGAATGTTTTGGACTGTGTAAATAGTCTACTACTATTTCCCTGGTAGTAGACTACTTACACAGTCCAAAACATTCTCAGTCTATCCGCCACAGCAGGGTCACTTATATAGGTATATATTTTTTATTCAACAAAAATATATGCAGTTTTGCATATATTTTTGTTGAATGAAGATAGTGATAAAGACAATCATTTATATATTTGCCTCTGAAATTCTCATTGTGTTGGTGTGAAGGGAAAATCTGAATCTAAACTCTATCAACTGTTTTAAGTCAGGTTACATTATTGGAGCTTGCAGGGAACAGACATGTCATACCCAGCATCATTTCTGCCTGTTGAGCGTATTACTGGGAGTTGTTTAAGCAAGACCAAAGGCCACAGTCATGCCAGCATGCACAGTTCACTCCCCTTGCTACCCTGATTTGTATAGCTCACAGCATTTTCATTTACATGTTAAAGCTCCTCCCCTAGAATTAGGAGGAGGGGGATCATGGGCGGACGACTGCCAAGCAAGGCCCACGTCAATTTCTGACAAGTCATGGCAGTTTTCGGCATTGCCTGCAAACTGCCGCGAACAGCCATTAAACTGAACTTCCACGATAATCTACAGTGCCGCATACTGACGGAAATCACACTTTTCATGCAGTGTCTCTCTCTCTCTTTCTCATACTCTCTCTGTCTGCCTGTCGTCCTATCTCTCTCTCTTTCTCATACTCTCTCTGTCTGCCTGTCGTCCTATCTCTCTCTCTCTCGGGTGATTTAAGAAGCAGAGAGGGATGAAAGCAGATCACCACAGCCATGTAGACGACTTGGATAGGTAAGATTAGAATAAAACCTGCTGTGAGGGATTCTCTTTTTTTCTCTCTCTCCATCATCCTCTTCTCATTTTCTCACTGTTTCCTGCCACCACTGTCTTCCTCACACTCTTTCACTCATGCACTCACGTCCTCTAATGAATTGATAAAGCTGCAGCCATGGTACGCTGAGGTCTCCTTGTCTATTTGTGTATGTCTTTGTCTATCCTCTCTATCTACCTCTATCTTTCCGAGGTGATGTAAGTGGTGGCCCACTGTGGTCTGACTGGGAGGCGTACTGTCCGAAACCAGCATGTCCTACCATCGCTTTACAGGGACATTGAATCAAGGGAAAGAGAATAGGTCAACAACTGAATGAGCGAACGGTCAGGTCAGAGTACATTTAAAGTGAAACTTCAAATTAATGAAATGTTTAGTGAGGAAAACAAGAAATACACACACAACCTCACAAACATACATACACTCATAAAAAGATTTGATTAAGCTCAAAACCATCATCCCCATTAACCCATCATAGAAATACATATAAAAATAGAATATAATATATATAGTTTTCTGAATGCCCTTTTTCACCAAAATAGTTGTCAGTAAAGGCTTTGTGACAGTGTTTTTTTTCCCAGGTGTGTATTTGCTAAAGGGTACAATGGTGGATTACCTACACTATGTGTGGTGGTGGTGTGGGGGGTGATGGATTGGGGATATGTTTACTCCTAAAATTCCCCACAGGCCAACCGACTCCGGTATTCATCGGATCCAGGCCAGCTCTGTGAGCTGCCTCTCGGGGGTCCTTACGGTCCCCTTTCAGTTTCTTTGGAGTAGCAGGGTATCAACTGAATTGTGTCATTCTGGCTGCATGTGTCTAAATGGTAAGAGGTTCTACCTTAAGTGGGAACTGAAGAGAAGACAAGAGATGGGAAGAGAGATCATGTTTTAGACCTGGTGAGATTTAAGCAGCAGTCTCGACATCTCTCCATCAGAGTGTGAAGACAGCAATTGGTTAGTTATTGTTAGTTAGTCTTACTCTGGTAGTTTGCATAGTTTGAATTGACAGTGTTCCGTAACACTGCTCCTTGCAGCTTAAAATGACATAATGTCAGAGAAATAGTTAGGAGAGGGTATGCAGATCTGACAGGGAAAGGATTAAGTAATGGACAATATTTTTAGTACAACTCATGGAAGGGCTTAGAGTAATTAAACATTTGGTAGTCCATATAGTAGAAGTCATAGACTCGTTGCAAGTCAGCGGCATTGAGCTGTGCAAAGTACCGCTGCATTATTTTTAAGGAAGTTCTCTCCGCTGAGGGGTTCCTGTCCTTGAAGGTGGGGAAGGTGAGGTTTGCTGGTGCCCCTATCCGGTGGAGCACGAAGTTGACCTCCTCCCCCATGGTCTCGAACTTCCCGATAAAGTCATAGTCCACCAGGCAGGGGTGGCACAAGTGGTTGGCAGACGTCCAGTGGATGTCCATACCCACGGGCTTGTGCACATCCAGCAGGTACTGCATGAATTCGGGGAACGTCACGCCACTGCCGGTGTGCAGAGCCTCCTTGGAGGCGTTGACACGGTAACGGTTGATGATTGGCCGTCCAAACACCGGGTAGTAGTAGTTGTTGGGGCTCTCAAACTTGTCCCGGTAGGCCGAGACCAGTCTCTCCAGGGGCTCCCTCACGAACAGCACTTTGGTGTAGTTCCGTAGGCGGTAAGCAATCCCTTCCCGTTTGTAGCTGTCCAGTTGCCGGATGTGGTTGCCGTGGTGGACGGCGTTGTGCTTGATCCCTGTGACATTGTTAGCGATGCCTGCTAGGACCATCAGGACCCGTTTCCAGTTGGAGCAGCCCGCCTTGGGCACCTCACAGTACAGGATCTTATGCTTGTCTTCCACAAATATGCGGGAGAGTCGCTTTGACGTGATGTTCTGCGGGATCTTGGTCTTGTACTTGGTGCACACCTCTCTGACCCAGCGGCGCCGCGCCTCCAGGACACGGGAGGTCTCCAAGCTGCTCTGGCTGGAGGAAGGATCAGCGGAGGAGGAGGAAGAGGAGTCGGAGGAGGATGAAGGAGGAAGGAAGGAAGCTTTGCCCTGGGATCGCATCACAGGGTTGGTCTTCAAGAGCTTTCTGTGGCGTTTGGTCACCTGAGAAGAGTCTGCGTCGTGGCTGGGCGGCCCCGGGGAGACAGGCTCAAACGCAGGGAACTGCATCGGCGGGATGGGACTCTTAAGGCCCTCATTGCTCTGAAAGACATGACAACAATTTCCAGTGTAAACACCAGGATGAACTGAAACACATTAACTGCAATAACCGCAATAAAGTTGGTTCTATATTGGACGTTGGATATATTTGACACCTTAAAAAAAATCCATTTAGCACTGGCTACGAGGGACACATTTGTGTCAAACCCATTTTGATATGTTTATACGATATATCACACAAAGCTTCTCTAAAATAATACTAAAAAAAGCTATTTGTGATCTTATATATAATTTAAAATGTGAGGATGAGGACGATAAACGTGAAAACACGTTGCACTTTTAAGGGAAAGTAAAATACATGTTTTCAGACCCATTATTAATCATCATTATTGAACCTACATTGTGCACCATACCCCGAGAGGAGCCTACAGTGGGCATCGCTTTCAAATGGCCACTTCAGTCGCTCATTACGAGGCGTGAAGCTACGTGAAGCTTTAGTACCACTTTCAGCCACTGTGCGTCACTCTGCCACTGTCCATCGCTCTGCCTGCCGCCCCTTCTGAAAAAGCTCGATTTACCTCGATTTAGGCTACTTGGGTATGGCTTAAGGCTTGACTACACGGTGGTAACGGAAATCGAAATTTGCTGTCTACATTATTGTCAGTGTTGGGTTAACGCAACTACGCAAATCAAAACAGTGGTGTGATAATTGAGCCAGTAGAGAAATAACTGTTCAGAATTAATCTGTAGCCTTGGGTAGGCTTCTGCGACGTTTTTAACAGGCTACGCTATAGAGGCTTAGACAACTATGACCCACGCTTTGGTTTCTCAGAATTAATTTGCCCTACTTCTTGACTGCAGTCAATTGACTGCTTGACATGTCATTTTTATTTTTCTGTACAATAAACAAATACATCTGCTTTATGCCGCAGAATTACATTCATATTTGGAACTTACATAGTCCAATGCATTGTTACACTACGTTAGTGTTTCCCAAAACCATAGTAGCAACGAACGTTCGCAACCACTATTATAAAGTTGTGTAGTTACAACTACACCTCTCGACCTGTGGTAGAATGCTAGTAGAAGCATAGTTCCAGGGATCTTCATGTCAAAGACGTCACTGACGTCAGTTATTTGTTTGCAAATTAATAATTATAAATATATTTAGGTTTCTAATTGATATTTACACTTCTAACCACCATACATCCATATTTTAAAATGCCCAAGGCAGAAAATACATAAAATAAAAGTAAATTTGCAGCCATGTGCACGTAAGTAAAAGTCACACACCTGCAGATAATAATAAGGTGGTGCGCATTTTTTGACTAGTCAGCTAAGAATATGTAGCCTTTGATTTTCATGGAGGGGGTCCTTGTTAGTTTACGCAAACCAAGCCAAGAAGGCTGATTCTGATTTTGATAATATGATCTGCACAAAAGATAAACTTAGGTAAACAACAATGTCAATATTGTTGTCAAAATCTTAACCCAGATTCGAACTCTTGGACAGGGGACTGGTAACTGCTGTGCAACAGCGGCTGTCATCTGCCGGCCTGCCTGCTACTAAACATCATTAACCACCTTAGTCCAGACTACTGAAGTTTGGAAACTATCATGGTCCAAACTTACAGTACTATGTGGGCACGACAGTTTTGGGAAACAGTCGTAACTTACATGTTGGTTAGTTGAACGATGCATCCTGTTAGTAAAAAGCTAACCTCCGTAGTTGTACGGGAAACGCACCCCAGATCAGCTTGTAGGCCATTAGCAATCTGTTTATTTTATTTTATGAAGCCTACACAGTAGATCACATGCCACATTCTCACTTTCAATAGACAGATGCAATACCCAAGTCAAGTATTGAGTATAAAGCAATTAAGATTGTACCCTATACAAAAAGTACTTCATACTATCATAAAAATTCGTTAAAACGAATAGGATTTTGCAACTTGACAAAACACTGGATTAAATATCGTAGGCACAGGAGAAAACTTGTACATCCATTGGCCCGTGGGGAGATCACATGCCAGTTGCCTCTCCCTTCAGTGCTATGACTCGTTCGGCTGTGAGCTTGTTTCGCCAAAAACTATTGCAGATATCAATGCGTCTTTGTTCATGGGTTTGGCCTATAGAACGGGCACATTTTGGAGAGAATAGAGAATGTACACACGCAATAATCTATAGGCTATTTGTGGCTGGTTACCAGCAAACAATGTTTAATGCATTAACTCAAGACGTCAAACATTTTCTAAACAATACAAACAGAAAGGATGCAGCAGGCAGCAAATGTAGAAGAGTAATTTCCAGTGGAAGAACAAAATGCTGAATGAAGCCCAAAGATATGAAGGCATATCTGGCAAGTTGTTATTTTTTGAAGGCGTAAATGGATTTGGGCTATAGGCCTAGTTTGCAAGAAGGAGACATAAAGCGTGAGCATGCCACACTATCCACAGCTGTGGTAGCGGGGGTAGGAGGATTACTGTTAAGCCCAGGATTTATATAAAATTCTTCAACAGAAGGCCTGCCTCGAATGCAGGCTTGCCCAAAAAGTCCTGTGGTTTAGGCAGCCTACAGTAAGTAGGTCTTAGGAGGTGAGTTAGGAGTCCCTCTAGACTTCTTTTCAGCTGTCTCAGAGGTGGAAAGTTGCATTCGTTGGGGCAGGGGCGGATTAACAATTCATAGACCCTTGGGAACAAATGTCTGATGGCCCCCCTGCCCCCGCCAGCGTGAATCAGGCGGTCAGTTAATAGGCCTATCGTGAAGATTTGTATTGCCATTTAAGGCATCGGCAGCATCTGTGAGGCCAAGCCTCACCAAGTAGCCCGTTTGTTTACAACTAACATTACATTTAATTAAACTGCTTATAGGCTATGCCGAAATAGTTTCAACATTTTGAATATCAGTGTCGGGTGAATTAGGAAATGCCTTATGGCTGAAAGCTGCTTGGGATCCCCCTGTCAAGCAATAACCATACAAAAGTTAAAACAGATGACATGATGCACGTCACTGACATAATGCGCCAAATAATATAGCCTAGATATTCCAATATATTGAATACATGTGTTTATTTTAGAGGGGATATTCGAACGTAATTTTTGAGCAATTTTGACAGCCCTAGTCCACTGTAGGCTTTCATGTCGTCTATTAACACCTTCCACCTAACCCTGGTGAGTGGGGGTCGCTATAATGCGTGTGAAATAGCACCATTGAGTAGCCTATGCTGAAATAGCCTTAAAATCGTTCGGTGTTGTGTGCCTTCTGGTTTCTCCACCTACTGGTTTCCTTATGCGTGCATGCGCTGCAGCAGTTGTCAGACATTCACAAACAAGTTGTTTTAGGCGGTTTGAAGTCTTTTCATACGCCATGATTTCGGCTACATTACAGCCACTCGGACAAAAGACATGTAAAAATCTATGTTTTGAAAACTAGCATTAAACTGGATTCGATCCCGCCAAAAGCAACACAGCGTGACTCTCCATCCTGATTCCCTACTCTTTGAGCCAACTAATATGTTACGCGAATCAATTAACTATTGTAGGCTACCATTAATTAATAACGTAGGCAACACCCAGGTAACATGTTGTACAGGCTATCTGAAACAAGGGGTTGCCTCTCATCTACAACAACTGGTTACCTTGGGCTGCTACAGTCGTCAGTGCACTGTGCACAGTAGGCCTATGCTACTCTTTGTGGTTGATCAACTAAAAATAAAAGATGTATTTGGTGATGACGTTATTGTAGGACTAGTAGACCTAAATTCTGAGAAATTAAATGGTACGAGAAATGATCTACATAGCGCACCAGACCGCGATGTCTTCAAGGGTTGAATGAAGGGAGTTTGCAAAAATTAGTGTATTTTTCAAGTCAATAAACATTCTTAATTTTCGAATGTCTTTGTCAGGGAACATCTGACTTTAAAAAACCACAGGCCTGGTAGTCGCTCAGACAAGGAGTTATAAGATAAAGGCAATACCATTTGTGTCACCTAATGCAGTTCAGTGAATTAGCAAGATACCATCAGAAGGCAACAATCATAACTAGAGAATGTAATTCCAGGGAATTACGAGTGCATGAAAATGACGCTAGGACAGACATGGTGGTTGCACAGCTTAATAAAAGTTGATAGTTTAAAAGTAGACAGTTTAAAAGTTGAATATAGATTGGGAGTTGATCACACTAGTTGACTGAAAAGCCCAGGCTGCCAAACAGTTGTGGACAGAGGACACAATTGGCGGGAGTCATAGCTGATGACAACTGACAGTTGGATTGGTTCAAATATTTCATAGGGAATTATTGTAGTGAGGACTTTTATTTTAAAACAGCTTTGGGCAGAGGAAACAGTTGACAGGAGTCATAGTTGATGACAACTGACAGTTTGAATAGTTGAACAGTTAAAACGTTGGATAGTTTAAATGGTTAAATAATTTAATAGGGGATTATAGCAGTGAAGACTTTTATTTTGAAACAGTTGTGGGGAGAGGAAACAGTTGACGGGAGTCAAAGTTGATGACAACTGACTGTTGCTAGAGTAGTTATGGTGGTTGCTATGCTGGTTGCTAGGTTTTAACTGTGAATGTGGTTGCTAGGCTGTTGCTAGGGTACTTGAAGTCATTTCTAGGTTGTTGCTAGGGTGTCCATGGTGGCTACTATCAGAAATAAAAGAGTTACTACAGTGGTTTGCTAGTATAATCATCTTGGTTGCTATGGAAACTGACATAGATGCTTAATTTCAATGGTTGCTAGGTAGGTGGTGGTTTAATATAGTAGGCTAGAGGCATAGTTAATGATAACTGACAGTTTAAATAGTTGAACAGTTAAATAGTTGGATAGTTTAAATGGTTAAATTATTTAATAGGGAATTATTGTAGTGGAGACTTTTATTTTGAAACAGTTTTTTGAAGCAGAGGAAACAGTTGAACAGGATCTGTAGTCTTAAGAGAGCCAGATTGTGTGCTTAAAGCCTGAGACAGACAGTTGCTGGAGGTGGCCGGAACCATATGGCTCTGGCCGGAACACTTGGCATAGGATTCTAAGTGCTCTATTGTGATGCCATAATCGCCAATGTTAAGTCTATGGGGAAAATTTTAAAGGTGCGATTTGTAGGATTGTTACTGAACGTTCTGCAGGCCAAAATCAAAACACTGGTGAACGTTCTCAAGACTACCAGACGCGAGCCTCTTCTGGGTTGCCAGATGTAATGAAGACTTAGCTAACGTTAGTTGACCTGCAGCTGCTTTAACGTTTCTCCAACCATGACCCAGCTACACATTACGGAAACAGTGAAAACAAAAAATACCTCTCTAACCAACGTAACATATTTAGCTGAAGTTTAGCCTAGGCTACCTGTTGTGGAGAAATATGGCCAGCTCTCTCGTCACACTTGATATTCTTCGTTTGGCGAAGGCGTCACCATCTCAGGAAGCTCCTCTGATGTCCACTTAATTTGTTTATTGTTTTAATTTTGGAAATTTGCCTGCCTCGTGGCGTTCATGACTACAACTGACAGCTGTTGACAGTTGGCCTTTGCTAATTTGGCAACCCAAATAGGGAGGGCAGCTAGCCCATTATTAATCGCTATTCTAGAATTAATCGTTCAAAACATAAACGAAAATTCTAAGACATTCCGCCCCGTAACTCATTTTTTTTCATGGGTTTTACAGGGTTTTACAGGTTAGAGTAATGTTGTCAAATAAGCCATTACTTCAATTCATCGTGTTTCCTTACTCTCTGACAACATATGGTGATCATTTTTGGAATGGTTACAGTTTATTTTCCATTATTTCCTACATACTGGACCTTTAATAGTTTTTAATTAATAGTTCAAAAAGTATAAAAGTTACAAATATGAAAAATACATTCCACACCTGTCCTAAGTAAGACCTACGTAACGCAGTTTGAATGAAGTTTCTACATTAAACGGTTGAAGCCGCATTAAATGCAGAAAAAGCGTTAGAAGAAGAATAATAACTAGAAAAGCATTTCCTGAAGGAAATACAGTGCATGAAAATGCAAAAAATATGATGTCAAATATGATACAGAGTAAAAACAAACTATATTGGTTGCTAGGTAGATGAGGTTTAATATAGTTGGAATGACTCAACAGTTAAATAGGTGGATAGTTTATATAGGTAAATAATTTACTTGGTAGATAAGGTTTAATATAGTTGGAATGATTGAACGGTTAAATAAGTGGATAGTTTAAATGGTTAAATTATTTAGGTAGATAGTTGACGATAACTGACACTTGGAATGGCTCTAATGTTTGCTAGCAGTTATGCTAACTATATTAACAAAGATAATAATGTTAACCAAGTTACTATGCTAACTAGCATGCTAACAATGTTAAAATGCTAAGTATGCTAACCATGTGACTTAGCTAACTTAGCTAATTATTTTTAGCAGTTATGCTAACTAGCATCTAACATCTTAACTATGCTAACCATGTTACTTAGCTGACTTAACTAATCATTTTAAGCAGTTTTGCTAAAATCTTAACTAGCATCTTAACATGTTAGCATGCTAACTATGCTAACCATGTAACTTAGCTAATCATTTTAAGCAGTTTTGCTAAAAAATGGTAACTAGCATGCTAGCATGCTAACTATCTTAACCATGTGACTTAGCTAACTTAGCTAATCATTTTTAGCAGTTTTGCTAAAAATGGTAATGCTAAAGCATCTTAACTATCTTAACCATGTGACTTAGCTAACTTAGCTAACTAGCTTCAGTGGGTAGGAGTCATGGTTGATGACAAGTAACAGTTACAATGGCTGAACAGTTAAAAGGTACAGTAATTTACAGCTATAAATTGTCTAACAGTGAAATATTGTAGTGAGGACTTTTATTCTGAAACAGTTTTTGGCAGAGGAAGCAGTTGAATAGGGTGTGTAGTCTTAATAGGGCCAGTTTGTATGCTTAAAAGCCTGAGAATGGCAGTTGGGACAGGTGGCCCGAACACCTGCCATAGGATTCTAATTGCTTAACTTGGCTCTATTGTGATGTCATCAGCCCATGTTAAGTCTATGGGGAAATTTTGAACAGTTTTTAATTAATAGTTTAAAAAGTATAAAAGTTACAAAGCTGAAAAATACATAGCACCCATGTCCTAAGTAAGACCTACGTAACATAGTTTGAATGAAGTTTCTACGTTAAGCGGTTGAAGCTGCATTAAACGTTAGAAGAAGAAGAAGAATAAGAAGAAGCCTAGGAAGAACAGTACAGTGCATTTTCATGCACTGTAACTAGAAGCATAATTCCAGGAATTACCAATGCATGAAAATGCAAAACATATGGTGTGAAATATATTGTTAAAAACAGATGATGTGCTAATTGGCAACCAACATGATGAGGTTTAATATAGTTCAAATGACTGAACTAGGTAGATGAGGTTTAATATAGTTGGAATGAATGAACTAGGTAGATGAGGTTTAATATAGTTGGAATGACTGAACAGTTAAATAGGTGGATAGTTTAAAAGGTTAAATGATTTGCTAGGTAGACAAAGTTTAATATAGTTGGAATGACTGGACAGTTAAATAGGTGGATAGTTTAAATGGTTAAATTATTTGCTAGGTAGATGAGGTTTAATATAGTTGGAATGACTGAACTAGGTAGATGAGGTTTAATATAGTTGGACTGACTGAACAGTCAAATAGGTGGATAGTTTAAAAGGTTAGCCTGAGAAACTGATAGGGTGCAGGTGGCCTGGCCACCTGGCCTAGGATTCTAATTGCTTAACAGCAGTCTTAATAGAGCCATATTGTTTGCTTAAAGCCTGAGACAGACTATATAGTTTAAAAGTTAAATGTAGATAGTGTAATGGATGTTGATAGACAGAAAGTTGAATGGATGTTGATAGGCAGATTGTTTAATGGATGTTGATGGATAGTTTAATGGGTGGATGAGTGAATGGTTTGAAGAGGATGAATGGATAGAAAGTTGGATGAAATGTGTCTTATATCCTTGTAGAATGGAGAAACACAGAGAGAGTTGGTCTAGTTCAGTAGAAAGCAGTTGATACAGGTGCAATCAGTTGAATCGGTTGAAGCTAATCATTTTTAGCAGTTTTGCTAAAAATGCTAACATGCTAACTATGCTAACCATGTTACTTAGCTAACTTAGCTAATCATTTTTAGCAGTTTTGCTAAAAATGCTAACAATGTTAGCAATGTTAACATCTTTAACTATCTAACCATGCTAACTAGCTACAGTGGGTAGGAGTCATAGTTGATGATAAGTAACAGTTACAATGGCTGAACAGTTAAAAAGTTCAGTAGTTTAAAGGGTTAAATTGTTTAACAGTGAAATATTGTAGTGAGGACTTTTATTTTGAAACAGTTTTTGGCAGAGGAAGCAGTTGAACAGGATGTGTAGTCTTAATAGGGCCAGTTTGTATGCTTAAAGCCTGAGAATGGCAGTTGGGACAGGTGGCCTGAACACCTGCCATAGGATTCTAATTGCTTAACGGCTCTATTGTGATGTCATCAGCCCATGTTAAGTCTATGGGGAAATTTTGAACAGTTTTTAATTCATAGTTTAAAAAGTATAAAAGTTACAAAGCTGGAAAATACATAGCACTCTTGTCCTAAGTAAGACCTACGTAACATAGTTTGAATGAAGTTTCTACGTTAAACGGTTGAAGCTGCATTAAATGCGTTTGGAGGAAGAAGAATAAGAAGCCTAGGAAGAACAGTACAGTTCATTTTCATGCACTGTAATAAGAAGAAATCGGATAACAGTAGATTGCATTTTCATGCACTCTAATAATAATAATGATAATAATAATAATAATAATAACTAGAAAAGCATTTCCTGAAGGAAATACAGTGCATGAAAATGCAAAAATATGATGTAAAATATCATACAGAGTAAAAACAAACTATATTGGTTGCTAAGTAGATGAGGTTTAATATAGTTGGAATGACTGAACAGTTAAATAGGTGGATAGTTTAAATGGTTAAATTATTTAGGTAGATAGTTGACGATAACTGACAGTTGGAATGGCTCTAATGTTTGCTAGCAGTTATGCTAACTATGTTAACAAAGATAATAATGTTAACCAAGTTCCTTAACTTAGGTAACCTAGCTAATGTTTTCATTTTTAGTAGTTATGCTAACTAACACTATGTTACCCATGTGACTTAGCTAACCTAGCTAATCATTTTTAGTAGGTATGCTAACTATGCTAACTAACATGCTAACATGTTAAGTATGCTTACCATGTGACTTAGCTAACTTAGCTAATCATTTTTAGTAGGTATGCTAACTATTCTAATTAGCATGCTAACTATGTTAACCATGTTACTTAGCTAACCTAGCTAATCATTTTTAAAAGTTATGCTAACTAGCATGTTAACATTCTAGCTATGCTAACCATGTTACTTAGCTAACTTAGCTAATGATTTTAGCAGTTTTTCTAAAAATGCTAACTGACATGCTAACATGTTAGCATGCTAACTATGCTAACCATGTTACTTAGCTAATCATTTTTAGCAGTTATGTTAACTATGTTAACTAGCATGTTAGCATGCTAACTATGCTAACCATGTTACTTAACTAACTTAGCTAATCATTTTTAGCAGTTATGCTAACTATGCTAACTAGCGTGCTAACTATGCTAACCATGTTACTTAGCTAACTTAGCTAATCATTTTCAACAGTTTTGCTAACAATGCTAACTCGCATGCTAAGATGCTAGCATGGTAACTATGCTAACCATGTTACTTAGCTAACTTAGCTAATCATTTTTAGCAGTTTTGTTAAAAATGTTAACAATGCTAACAATGTTAGCAATGCTAACATGTTAACTATGCTAACCAGCTACAGTGGGTAGGAGGCATAGTTGATGATAAGTAACAGTTACAATGGCTGAACAGTTAAAAGGTTCAGTAGTTTAAAGGGTTAAATTGTTTAACAGTGAAATATTGTAGTGAGAACTTTTGTTTTGAAACAGTTTTTGGCAGAGGAAGCAGTTGAACAGGATGTGTAGTCTTAATAGGGCCAGTTTGTATGCTTAAAGCCTGAGACTGGCAGTTGATCCAGGTGGCCCAAACACCTGCCATAGGATTCTAATTGCTTAACGGCCGTATTGTGATGTCATAATCATAATGTTAAGTCAATGGGGAAATTTTGATTAGTTTTTAATTAATAGTTTAAAAAGTATAAAAGTTACAAAGCTGAAAAATAAAAAGTAAGACCTACGTAACATAGTTTGAATGAAGTTTCTACGTTAAACGGTTGAAGCTACATTAAGTGCGTTAGAAGAAGAATAAGAATCATAAGAATAAGAAGCCTAGGAAGAACAGTACAGTGCATTTTCATGCACTGTAATAAGAAGAAGAAGCCTAGGAAGAACAGTACAGTGCATTTTCATGCACTGTAATAATAATAAGCTTTATTTGTATAGCACCTTTCATACACAGAATGCAGCTCAAAGTGCTTTACATTTGAAGCATGTAACACAATAATAGTCAGTCAGTCAGTCATTATCAATCACTTTTCTTCATTGCTAGGGGCCGTTTATGATCCACTCAGCAACATATCAAAAATATAGAAAATGACATGTCATAAGACTGGCAGCCTTAACCCTCTTACCCCCACAAGCCGCCATATGGCAACTGTGGCAAGGAAAAACTCACATATTCCAGGAAGAAACCTTGAGCAGAACCCTGACTTAATAGGGGAGCCCATCTGCTTCTGGCTGGCTCGCGCCCCAATAGCAGCAGATGTAGAATAATCTGAAAAAAGTAGTCTACAGGATAAGATGAGTTAACTAAAAGCTTTCCTGTACAGGTATGTTTCAGATCTTTTTAAAAATATTTACTGAACTCGCCTGCTTGATGTACAGAGGCAGGGTGTTTCCATAGTTTGGGGCATAATGGATAAAAGCAGCTTTTCCACTTTGTTTGTGGAGCACTTTGGGTACGATTAAAAGATTAGAATTGGATGAGCTAAGTTTCCTTTGTGGTTGATAATATAAAAGCCCAGAGATATATGAAGGTGCTATGCCATTCAGAGCTTTGTAAGTAATTAACATAACCTTAAAATCAATTCTATAGGAAATAGGGAGCCAGTGCAGTTCAGCCAACACAGGGGTGATGTGTTCTCTCTTCTTAGTCTTAGTTAAAAGTCTAGCCGCAGAGTTCTGTATGAGTGCCAATTTCTTTAGATGTTTTTTGGGAAGACCAGTGAAAAGTGCATTGCAGTAGTCTAACCTGCTAGTGATAAAAAACTGCATCTTGTTGAGTTAAAAAGGGCCGCACTTTGGCAATGTTTCTCAAGTGGAAATAGGCTGTCTGAGTAACTTTACTGATATGGGGCTTAAAACTTAACTCTGCATCTAATATGACACCGAGGCTTGTTACTTTTGGTTTGACCTGGTGCGTATATAGGGAAAATAGCAGGGGACCAAGGCAGCTCCCCTGGGCCACACCAAAAGGCAAGTCATGTTTTTCAGATACATGATCTCCTAGACTGATATAAAAATCTCTGCCAGTAATGTAGGTTTGAAACCAGTTTAGAGCATTATCAGAGAGACCCACCCGCCATAGCAAGGTGTGAATTAGGATGCTATGATCAATGGTGTCAAATGCCGCACTCAAATCCAGAAGAATAAGGATTGAGACTTTGTTTGAGTCAGTAGCCAGTCTGAGATCATTGACTATTTTACTAGAGCGTTTCTGTGCTGTGATTTGATCTAAAACCTGATTGGAATTTTTCAAGGATACTGTTTTGGTTGAGGAAGGTATTTAACTGATTACAAACAACTTTTTCAAGTACTTTGCTCAGGAGCGGTAGATTTGATATAGGCCTGTAGTTGCTCAGATTGGTATGGTCAAGATTTGACTTTTTTTTAAGTAAAGGTTTCACAACAGCGGTTTTAAAAGCAGTTGGAAATATACCTGTTTCTAATGAGGAATTTATTACCTTGAGAATAAAGGGAGCTGCTTATCATATACTTTTTGAGGAATCTAGTAGGGATTGGATCTAAAACACATGTTGAGGAGCCGGTTTGAGTTATAATTTTACCAAGCTCAGATTGAGTAATAGTGCTAAAGGACCTTAATTTTGGGGGGCTGTTTTTGGGTGTACTATCAAACATATTACTTGTGTTACCAATAGCCTCCCTTATAGAAATGACTTTGTTTTTGAAGAAGTCTGCAAATTCTTCGCATCTTCGAGAGGGTGCCTGACTGAGTGTATCAAAAGGTGTTTGATGCAATAGCCTATCAATGGTAGAGAACAACACCCTAGAGTTTCCACTGTTTTCAGCAATTACCTTAGAGAAGTGGTTCCTTCTCTCATTCCGAATAGCTCTATTATAATTTGCTATTTTTTCTTTTAGAATGGCACGGTGAACCTGTAACTTAGTTTTTCTCCATGTTCTCTCAGCTTTTCTACATGATCTTTTTAGATCATGGATATTTTCGTTCATCCAAGGTGTCAGTTTGCTACAGGGCCTTTTTTTAGTCTTTAAGGGTGTGACTGTCAAGCAGAGCGCCTAATTCACAATTGAGAGCCTCTACCATTTGATCAATGGGATGATGTAAAATATCTAAATTTATGGAGTCTATAAGAGCTATGAACTGCTGTTCTGTTCTAATGTCCAAGAGTCGCGATTTGATTGCAATTTCGGGATGAATTTTTGGAGTATGTAGTACTATATTAAAAGATACACAATAATGATCAGACATATTTATATCATTTACTGATTAGTCTGTGACTTCTATCCCTCTAGAAATTACTAGATCGAGGGTGTTGCCAAGGTTGTGGGTGGGTCCTGTAACATGCTGCTTTAGCTCTAAACTGTCCAACACATTAAAGAACTTACTGGCTTTAGCATCAGTTGTCTTATTGACATGAATATTAAAGTCGCCATTTACAATTATCCGATCATAGCTAGTGATGATGAGCGACATAAGTTCAGAAAACTGGTCGAGAAAGCCAGTCCATAGTTTAGGAGGGAGGGTATAAGGTTAATAGAAGTACAGCTGGGTCAGCCTTCAGAGTGAGGGCAATATACTCAAAGGAAGCTTAACCTGCCAAAGTTGACTCTAGTGCAACTATATTTGTTTGAGAGAATGGAGGCAATTCCACCACCTCGTTTGCCTTGTCTAATTGAGTGGAAGAAATTATAATTTGGGGGACAAGTTTCAACAAGAACAGCTTCGCTGTCTGAAGTCAGCCAGGTTTCAACAAGAAACAGAAAATCCAATTTTTTTCATCATAAAGCACAGTGTGTGCGCGCGTGCGCGCTCTCTCTCCCCTGCGCATAAAGCTGTCTGCGTGTTGTAGGCTAGATTTGCGTGAGTTCTTTCTATCTGCTTTACTTTTGTGAGTTGCGACCACCTAGGCTATGTTATAGACGTTCTATGAGGTACCAGTGTTTAGCTGTGTCACAAAACAATAAGCTTTGTCAGACTACTTTTAAAATGATATTCAGGGCTATATACATTTTAAATATTCGGGGCTGAAGACCCGACAAAGCCTTGCGTTAATTCTTCAGGTGGGAAGTGTCAGGAATTTTCATACGAGAGACGCTCTCATTGGTGGTTAGTATATGAAGTAGGGAATTGACAGCAACATATCCAATCACATTATGAGAGATGCTGAATTTAACATAAACTGCGATGTTTGATTTTAAATGAATGTAAATTAAGCCGGGACTGTAAGCTGGCACACGTGGGTGCTCGATGTTTTCAGTGGGTGCCCGAGAGACGGAGCACCCACGGTATCGGTGCCTATGACAAGCGTATCTCGCGGTTGCATCCATTACAAACAAACATGCAATGTTTGTCAAGCCTTTAAATGAAAAACACTTTTTAATAATCAAACAAATAAACGCTAATGAAGTAAACTTGTGACCATCAAAAATAGTTTATCGCCTGTGATAACTCCGTGATAACAGGACGTAACAGAAAGGCATTTGGCTGAGCAACGGAGGTTAATATGCTCTATATTTTGTTCAAATGATGTCTGTCTATCATCGTTGTACTCGGAGAAAACCAGAATGTTTAATTTGTCCTGCGTTTCTTCTACGGCTGCAAACGGGATTCACTCGCCGTTAACCAAATATTTCTTTATTAAGCAGGGCTCCGAACCGGTTTAAGGAACGAAAACGAAAACCGAAAACGAACGGAATTTTACGAGGAGCAGAAACGGAAACGAAAACAAAATGGTCTTCAACTGTTCCGGAACAGAAACGTTATTCTGAAATCCACAAAACCGGTTAATAACGTTTTTTTTTCGTTCTCTATATATTTTATAAAATTTCACAAAAGCATATCCTATGTCAGGGAGACTATTTCGGTTGTGCTAAAAACAAGCCCCAAGATCTACACTGTTAATGTGAGCTAACAAGCCGCTATGTAGCCAACTAGGCCTACCCAGAGCCATATAAAGGTAGAGTTGCAACAACTCCATTGACGCCAATGTTCCATTTTTTTCCAACAATGGCAGCTAATGGAAGCCTCAAATAGTTCCCGGAAGTTAACAATTAATAATAGCAGCAGTGCAGTTACAGCAGTATAGACTGTTTGTAGCCAACATTTCAGACTCAGATTTACATTCCTTTGCCTCATCCGAATAATAATAATAATAATAACAGTAATAGTAGTAAAGTAATAGTAGGCTATCACAAGAGCCTAATTATAATAATAAACGATGTATCGACTATGACTTTTCTGCTGCTCAGTCATATCAGTTCAACATCAAATAGGCCTAAATTAAAAGAGGCTATAAGCCCAATAAATGTGCCACACGTAATAGCCGAATATAAGATACTTGCCTATCCCATTTCAATTAGGCAGCACACCACCACCGAACAAGCTGTCATTAAGTTTTTTGCGTTTAGTAGGCAACTTGACGTGGACGTTTCTTGGGCATTTAGCTTCACCATCACGTCAAGTTGTAACGCTCATCTAGGCTATGGATTTAAGTGGCTTAAAGGCAGCAAAAGTGGGATAGTGCAACTGCTTCCCAAAACAATTCCTCCATAACTGTGTATTTAATCGCTTGATATGTGGATAACTTTCAGTGGACTAAACAAAAGGTAAAGATTTTGTTATCACAAGGCTAGCTGGTTCAAGTATATGGCGAAGCATATAGCCAACTTTGTTTGCAGCAGTGAAGCTGAGTTTGTTGTTAACATTGTTGGTAACTGTCAGGGAATTTAACCCCAACATACAAGAACCACAACACGTAGTATGGCTTTGCCCACAAACTCTGGTACCAAGAGCCTGCTAATGTAAGGAAGAATTCCTCACACCATCAGTCTCTGACTCTGCAGCCCAAAAGCTGTGTCTTTTATTGTACAGATGCACACAGAAAATAGAAAGCAAGGCATAGCGACTTCATTGTGACATACTCTTACCTCACCCACCCACACACACAGCATACCTGTCAACACTCCCGTTTTTCCCGTGTTTCTCCCGTATTTCAAGGTCATCTCCCAGCACCCTCCCGCTTTGTTATTTCTCCCGAAAACTCCAGTAATTTGCATGGCCATCAAACTTCATTTTAAAATCATTGATGCATTCAGGTTGCCAGATTGTGTATGAAATACACCCTACACATACACGATCACTTAGTTTCAATTTCAACCGTTTTGTCATAGGCTAAAACCTGGCAACCCAAATAAGGAAGTGGGTGCAGCCTGAGTCTCGTCAGAAGGGAAGCGGGCTAGATGAATGGCCTCCAGAACTAGCTGTTGAATTTAATTGATTAACACATCACATAAACTGTTATTGAGTGTTGTTGATACACTGAACTTGTTCCCTCGGAACCAAATCTAACAGCAAGCAGCTTTGGAGTTTTGGAAGTAGGCTGCAGGCAGGCAGCTGGTGGATACATAAGTGGCATGCGTAAGGTAATGGTAAAGTACAAGCAACGACCGAAATTCAGTGTTGAAACACGTGTATGAAACGTATTAAATATGCAAACACAGCTCCGGTATAAACACTGACCCCCCCCAAAAAAAAAAAAATCTCCGCTTTTGGAAAGCCAGACATGAGATGGGTGCAGTTCCTGTCTGTCTGCACACTTAACTTGTACTCTCTGTTCTTAGAACTCAGCACAACAACATTTAACTTGAACTCTCTGTTCTTAGAACTCAGCACAACAATATTTCTGCTTACACAAATGGTTATACAATAATAATAATTTCCTTACAGTAACGTAAACGTTTCTTCAGTTAGCAGCAGTAGGCCTACTTTTTTTTTTTTTGTTGCATTCATTTTCATTGGCAAAAGCTAGCCTAATATGCATGAGAACCTATATAGATTTGAGGGAGCTGCAGCTTAGCATCAGCACAGTCATATTAACACAGCAGGCACTAGCCCAGTGAAGGATTGTACAAGAAATTATTTATAGGCATAGGTTAGGCTTACACTAAGTCTGTAGGCTATGGGATGGATAGCCCATCTGAATGTTTTTGGATGCCGCCTGTGATTTATTATTTTTGGGCATAGCTACGGTATAGGCTAAATCAAGGGGAAATAATGAGTACGTCTATTCTAAGGTAAAGTTCACAAAAATAGACTTGATAGGCCCGCCAAACACTGCCGGAACTTTAAGAACTTAACGATATTTTTGCGTTCTGAACCGTTCAGGACGATATGTTGGTGGCGGAACGCATGCAAGAACGAAAACGTTAAACATAGGCCTACCTGAACCGTTCGGAACGGAACGTTTGAAAAATAATTTCGTTTTCAAGCCCTGACTGAAACTGATTTGGAAATTGTTTGTAGCCTATATGCGTAATAGCCTATTTTGCCTGTCCACGACTTGTCGTTTTAAAGTCGGGATTTGAAATGTTTGCGCAATTATAGCCTATTCTTTGTAGAAGAGTTAAACGGGAAATTTGAGATAGGCCTTGTCAGCAACAGACAGGTTTGTTTATAAACAGGATTGGAATTATAGCGCAAGCCTTTGAAAATCTCCATATGGATAAAACTAGAAATTATTTATAGGCATAGGCAGGCTTGGAATTTCACCATTCTGGGGGCAAGGCCACTTGGCCTTCAGTTGGGCATATTTGGTGGGGGGCACAAAGGCCACATGTCAGGGCACCAAGGCCAAAGTTAACTATAGCATATAAAAATGATCAAAGTTGTATTTAGCCTATTCACTGCAGTAGCCCTGCATCACTGTATGAAACATGACAAAAACATGAAAAATGACATATTACATAGAACTGTAAATCTTCTGATCATCTAATAATTACAGATATCTAGGCTACATATAACAGTCATTTTATATTTGGCCTGCTATGAAATCATGTATTGAACAATTTAAGCACAGCTCAGCTTTAAGAAACTCAAATAGCCTAGATGCATGCTTAGCATTTTGTGATCATTAAGGCTACTTTCACAAACTGTTAGTCAGATGTCCTCTGATTTACCAATATCTAGGCGATATTTGTAACATTTATTTTGTATTTGGCCCATTATGAAATCATGTGGAACAATTTAAACACATTGTAAAACTTAAAGCCCAAATTTGGAGACATCCATGCATGTCGAAATTTACTGCAAATTCGAAACTGGATTACTCTGGAACAGCTAACTGTGCAGGGGACTGTTTTACACCTTTGTGTTCGGTAAGGTCTGCTGTTTATTCTTATATATGGTTTGTCATGTGTTAAAAGAAGGGTTTGTGAAGTATTCCACCGATACGAATGGGTAGGGAGATCATGGACGCAAAACCTTCAGTAGAATGTATGATCAAATTGAATTATATTATTTACTTTTATCGCGAACCGTTCAACACCGCAATTATCGGCTAACATCGTTTAAAAGCTGAGAAAAAGCTCTTTCATGTGATACTTGTGATGTCTGTGTGATGATGAGTAGGCTACTTCGCGAGTAGTTAAACTGAGAAGAATGGGTGAATTTGGACGACTTTCTTTCTTGCACTGTCACTTTCTCCACTGGCGTAAAATACTAAATTAATTTGCTGTGAATGCTAAGATTATTTTGACAGGCCACAGGCTAAATAAAAATCGCTATTAGTAGGACGCAAAGCAGAATATTGAAAGAAGGGGGCACCAAGGCCACCGTGGCCTGTAAACCTCTGATTTTTAAAGGGGCATCACGGCCAACACAAGGGGCTACGACGGCCATGGCCGTCGTGACCGCCGTGAAATTCCTACCCTGGGCATAGGTTAGGCCTACAGTAAGTCTGTAGGCTATGGGATGGATAGCCCATCTGAATGTTTTTGGATGCCGCCAGTGATTTATTATTTTTGGGCATAGCTACGGTATAGGCAAAATCAAGGGGAAATAATGAGTACGTCTATTCTAAGGTAAAGTCCACAAAAATAGACTTGATAGGCCCGCCAAACACTGCCAGAACTTTAAGAACGAACGATATTTTATGTTCGAACCGTTCAGGACCGATATGTTGGTGGCGGAACGCATGCAAGAACGAAAACATTAAACATAGGCCTACCTGAACCGTTCGGAACGGAACGTTTGAAAAATAATTTCGTTTTCAAGCCCTGGTTTCAGTAGCCTACGCTACGAGCTGGCCTAAGATCCGAAGTGGCAGACGGATAGGTTACATTACAACAGCAAGACAAAATATACACATTTGGACCAAAGGTCCATTTATTCCTTTTTTTTTCCAAACTGCAGAAATCAGTACAGTACTACAGTAGTTGGCTACATAGCGGCTTGTTAGCTCACATTAACAGTGTAGATGCGGGCTTGTTTTTCGCACAACCGGAAATAGTCTCCCTGACATAGGATATGCTTTTGTGAAATTTTATAAAATATATAGAGAACTTAAAAAAACGTTATTAACCGGTTTTGTGGATTTCAGAATAACTTTTCTGTTCGAACAGTTGAAGACCATTTTGTTTTCGTTTCGTTTCTGCTCCTCGTAAAATTCCGTAAAATTCCGTTCGTTTTCGGTTTTCGTTTTCGTTCCTTGAACCGGTTCGGAGCCCTGGTTTCCACACAGCGAAACACCTCGCGATTTTCGGCCAGCGATATTTCGCCGGGGCGTGGACAATGAAAACCGCTTAACCTTTTGACTGCAGTGTCTAGCCAGTGGTGACAAGGGAGCTAATCAGCTAATTCAAACATTTAAGTACTTAATGAAGATATCCAGGGGTCTTTAGGCCTCAACTAAGTTGATGTTGCCTACAAACAACAATTCATGTTCATAGAAACAACAAGGTCAATAAGACATAATATATTTCATACCTGTGTTGCAGCATGTAGCCTAGCTGTCTAGCTAGGTTTACAATGCAATCCAATGTCCTAAAATACTAGCATTTAAAAGCCTGTCAGCTAGCTAAAAAGACCGAAAGTGCTTAAACTAACATATATAGTGGTCTATTTAGTGGTGTATGTGCTCTGACTAAGTTTGTGTGGCATATAAACCACAATTCGTGTTGATACAAGTGCCAATGTTCGTGGTAGAAACATTTTAATCACATACAAATTTTCGCGGTTACAGCTCAGGTAGTCTCCGCCATCTTGGTCAGACTTTTTTGTAACTCCCGCCTCCAAACACAAAGACGCGGACCTGATTGGTTCTCGAATGGTCCTCATTTAAATAAAGTTAAACTTTGGCCAACTTTGTTTTAAGCCTGCCCCGGGCGATTCGCTTTCATTTAAGCCCAACCAGGCTTAATTTCGTCTCCATTCAACCTCAATGAGAGCGACGCGAAATTTCAGTGTGTGGAAACACACCGTTATGCTGGTAGCTAGTTTTAGCTGGTATTAGCTGGTCTTTGCTGGTTTTCTTCCAGCTCTTGCTGGTCTTTGCTGGTGTAGCTGGTTGGGCCACCAGCTGGACATGCTGGCGTGACAAACTGAGGAAGCTGGTCATGCTGGTGTGACCAGCCTGTCTTGTGGGATACAGCTGGTGTAAGATGGTCATGCTGGTGACCAGCCTGCCAAGCTTGACATTGTTGGTGTAAGATGGTCATGCTGGTTTGCTAGAATGACTAACATAAGCTGGCAGGGCCAGTTAAACCAGCAACATAGACCACCAACACCAACTAAAATGACCAGCTTGAGGTGGTACGACAACTAAAACCAGTTAAATCACCATTGTAAACTGGGCAAAGCAGCTGAAGGTATGTTTTCGCAAGAGATTTGCTGGTCAAGCTAGTCAACCATCATAGGGTGGTCAAACAAGCTGGTCAACCAGCAAACCACCTTTAGCTGGTCAGGCTGTTTTTTTCAGCAGGGATACTATCATTACTCCGGTACGAACAAGACCCACCCAGGCCATGTTCATGCGTGAGGGTCATGTTTGAACACTGGAGTCCACGTGAGATCCGGGCCTAATACAAATACACATATGTTATCTTGGCAGTTATGTTACAGTAAATAAATGTTTAAAAGTGAATGTTGACTTTAGGCTCCATGGTAGGCTGCCATGAGGAGACCAGCACTATGGCCTACTGAACGAGACCGAATGTAACCATGGCTACCGCTCAAGTCTAATGTAATCAAGCAGTGTCTTGGTTCTCGGCAAGTTTGAGTTATTAACCAAGCCTTGTTTCTAGTGCATCTTAGATGCTTGTGTTCATGGCAATTCACACATTATCAATGGGAAAGTACATCACACACTTATCTTTAGGCTATGTTAAGTTATGTTTAGAAGTGAATTTTGCCTGTAGGCTGATTACGAGGAGACCGGCAATAGGCTTCTGAGTGAGACCATAACCGTGGCTACTGCATGAGTCTAATGTAATCAAACGGGTGTCTAGTTTCTCAGCAAGTTTGAGATATCAACCGATCGCAGAAGCCTTTATTTCTAATGCATCTTACATGATTGTGTACATGGAAATTCATAGGCTACATTACTGGGGAAAGTAGGCTATTATATCACATACAAACAGCCTACACATCATAAATCCCTCCGCGGGCACGCAAACCATGCAGTGACCGAATCTATTAACTCAGTAGGCCAACCAACGACTGTCTGATTGAACCGACTTACGTAAAAGAGGTGGTTGTCTCATCATTATATTGTCTGGATGTCATGTCTGAAAGTGGCTTATTGGCTGTCGATCGGCCACCATGTCCAAGTCCCAAACCAATAGCATGAGGACTTTCCTACAGTATATATAACTGAAACTGGTTGACTGGTCAAAATTAGACATGAGTTCTGCAGGGAGAATTTTTAGCTGCAGAGACAGTTTATGGATTCATGGTACTGTGACCGTATCTAAAAAATATCCGAAAATTTAATTAGAGATTTAGTATTAATGTAAATTTACCGAGATTGCAATAAGTGTCGCTAAATGAATGTAATGTAATAGCCTACATACAGTATTTCGCACTGATCAGCAAAATATCTGTGAGTAACAAAGTTTCCAACCCAGGATTATGTTGCAAAAAATGGTCCAATGCATAAGTATCAATGCAAGCTACGGTACAACTATGATGTACATAATACATACATTACACTGTATTCATACTGTGTATTTTCAACAATTTGTTGAAAATGAAATCTATCTTGTCTTTTGTGGCATATGAATTGGGGTAGCTTATTATTATCAGGAAGAGAAAGCTGTGTGCATAAAAAGAGCACCCATTCATTAGACAGGAAATGTCTGTCCCTGCCTTAATGGCATTAAAGGACTCCAGTCTAAGAACAAACAAGAGTCTTTTTTGGATAATAATGAGAGTAAACTTTCATTAGGGACCAAAACAACATTAATCAATCGTGGTCACAATGGCGGCGAGCGGAGGAAGAATGTAGGCACTGGCCGTCTTTTTATTCGTTTCTTCTGTACACTTACAAAGTTCAAATCCTTCTAGTTGTCTGCAGGGACCCTCCACCGTATCACAAAAGTGTAGTGATATTTTGCATCCTCGTCCACAGCAACATGTGCCACTAAGTGTGCCATAGGATTACGGTATCTCCTTTGCCCTTTACTGTACTATTTGGTAACCATATGCAGGCCTATGTTGTCTCATGTTTATCTGTAATTACTGTGCAGAATGCCTAGGCAACGCAATGAAGGTTTCTTTCACATTGGGCCAGTTTGCCAGTTTGAACAGATCCATGATGCCTGAAGACCTTTAGAACAGCATTTTAAAACAATATTTCTAAAAGCCAGAGACAGAGGGTGGCCTCTCATATCCTTGGTTTAAGGCTCATTTTTTTAGATGAGCAACTTGTAGACATATCAGTTAAGGAACTATGTTTGAAATATTCCTTATTGATTCCACTTAGTTGAAGGATCAATACAATGAAATCAGATACCTGGTCCAGAGCATCAATAATTTTCACAGACCAGAAAAGTTGCTTTCTGGTGTCTCTATGTGTTTACTGACAGTGTTCTTAAACTGGTCACTTGATGGCGCTGTTCTACTAGTCAGTGTACATTAACAGCAACTTCCTTCCTGCTGTATGCTCTCTTACTGTGCAGCGAAACTGCACCGGGCTTCCGATTTAACTGCACTATGATGCATTATACATCTCCCGAAAACATACTACACCATTTCCCAAATCAGACTTCTTAATACGTCCTGATTGTCACAAGAAGTTGCCTAGTGGCAAAGTGTGGGCAACCCTACTCGATGTCATTAGGAATCATCATGGAGTGCTAAAGCCACTGGATTGAATATAATCGTAATTTCACTATTAATAAAATGATTAGGCCTGTTATGGGACAGGGCTCATTTGACTTGTAATTGGACGACGCAGATGTGGAATGTCTCCCAGGCCACGTTGGGAGGAGGCTTCGGTGGAGGCAATGATTCTCTGAACGGCTGCTTCTCTCTTTCTCTCTCTCTCTCTCTCTCTCACACACACACACACACAAATATAGAAACACACACACAAACTCAGATACAGTACATACTAATATTGCCTATGCATGCCCATCTGGACCCACAGTTGCAGGTACAGTGACACACACCCTTACATGCACAATCACACATGCACAGACTTCACAGACTGAGACATATGCATGCGATAAAAAGGCCACACACTCACACATCAACACATCAACAGTCACAGATCTATGCATGCACACACACACACACACACACACTATTGATGATCATAGAAGAGGCAGGAGCACTGTGAGGTCACACCTAAATAAACTAGCCCAGGCATGCAGAACATAACAAGCAGTCTGACTACTATTAATAGTACACACGCACACACACACACACACACACACACACACACACACACACACCTTACCCTCTACGTAAGCATGTACATTCATATTCCCACATGGACACAGTTATAAGAGTGTGTCTGCTTGCATACAGATGACTCCACAAATTTGAGCCTTTTGCCCCAAGTAGTATAAAATAATACTGTATGGTTGAGATATGTGTGAGATAATTGTATGGTACTGTATGTGTGAGATAATGGTGTCATATTGTTTATTAAACTAATGTCACATAAAATACATTTAATGGAATAGTGGTCACTTGATTCTGGATTTTCAACTGTGTTTTTCTCAAAAGTGCATGTGGAGTTTGTCAATCCTCAGATGATACATCAGCCTGTGGTCTCACTAATGGGGAACAGGCTCAGCAGTGTGCAAAGACAACTCACCCCTCTCACCTCCCGCGTGGTGTCACTCAACTTCCCTTCTGGAGAGACAGAAATAGGTGGAGAGGGAGGGATGAAGGGAGGGAGGGAAGGTAAAAAAGAGAAAAAGGAATGTATTACTGATGAGTATAAATTTACAAACAGAGCTACAACATCAACATCTTTGGCAGAGTCAAAGAACATTAAGGAGAAATGGTCTGTTGAAGGACCCTCGCGCCAGGTGTTATTTCATTACGCGGAGGATGAGAATGTCAGACAATGAAGTCACAGCCTGGTAGAGAGTTCTGGGAAATGGAGTCTTAGGCTCAACTGCTGGTTGTGTTTTGGTGATGGGATTGGCCCAGAGAGACAGCAGCATTGAGTTAATGTGCGTGCCCTAAACAGGGTAGGCCAAGGTAGGTCTGCATGTTGTTATGAGTGTGTGTGCGTGTGTTTTATTTATTAATGTACAATTTGTGCATGTACAGTATGTAAGTGGATGGACATGTGAGTGCAAGTCTCTTATGAGTTTGTGTCTGTTATTCTTGTGTGTGTGTGTGTGTGTGCGTGTGGACGAACGGACGTGTCCACCCCCGTGAGACCGGGCCGAGCCATGCCGCCTGGCTGAGGGGTAATCAGGCGGACAGCTCACCCGGCCTCTCCTCTCCTGTGATGGCCACGGCCAGACAACTCCGCCTGAGTGGCCTGTCACTTCCAATCTCAAGCAGGAAGTGATGGGGACCCACTGAGATAAAAGGGAAGAGGAGGGGATTGGGGAGGGGGCGCAGGTGTACCCCCCCCTCTTCCACCCGCACACATCAGTCCTCCCCCTCCCAACACCCCACCTGCCCCCTTCCATCACCACCCCAATTCTATCTTCCATCCTCAGCTCCTTAAACGATGAGATCCGAGGCCCCATCTAATACGGTCGCCATATTGAGTTTGAAGAGGGGCGGACAGCACGGAACGCGGCGTTTGTATTAGTATGCATCTGAGATGACAGCCGGCGCGCACAGACTCTTTGCTTGTGTCTCTGACTGTCTGCATTCTCAAAAACAACAGAGAGAGTGAGAACAGAGGGAAGGAGCGAGAGACAGAGAGAGAGATAAACAGATAAACAGCAAGCAGTGGGAAAATGGCAGAGGTTGAGAGCGACTAAGAAACAATAAGACAGAAAATTTGCTTGATTTACAGAGCCAGAGAGAACAAGCAAGAAATAGCTAATGGGAGTGAGAGCAGCACACACAGACAAAGGAATGAAAGAATGACAAAGAGAGAGAGTAAGACAGAGAGAAAGAGAGAGAGAGTGAGACAGAGAGAAAGAGAGAGAGAGTAAGACAGAGAGAAAGAGAGAGAGAGTAAGACAGAGAGAAAGAGAGAGAGAGTAAGACAGAGAGAAAGAGAGAGCCAGAGGCCTGTGACCCACATTCTGACATGTTGTAATCTTGTCCAGGTGCTTAAGGGCTCATTGATCCCAGCTCCTCTCCGAAGCCGAGCACAGAGTCGGAAACTCCTGGCCTCGTGTGTCGCTTCGCGTTTGGGAAAATGAAGTCTGGGAATATTCAGCTTGACGCAGCGCACCGTACCGCACCGACCGCACCATGCCCGGTGTTCCCACGTAAACTCCTTCACAGCCGCTCAAGCATTAGCCACTGAGGCCTCACAGCTAATGGAGAGTGCCTACGGTGCCTGAGCAAATGCACATTCCAGCCCACAGCACTCCTTTACAGTATACACCAAGAGCCAAGGCTGCCACTGAGTAGAAGCCAGCCTCTAGTGCTGGAGATTGGGGCGTGCATAGCAGTGCAAAGTGCATCTGTGTTACCAGCAGGGCTAAAAGAGAGGCGGTGCATGCATTGATGGACAAAGTTTAATTGGAACATCAAGAGATGTCATTACAGTTCCTCTCATTAAAGCTCTTCTGAGTATCCGTGAAAATAGTGTTAATTTTGTCACCTATTTTTAATTTAGTCCTAGTCTTAGTCTTGTGACGAAATGTCCTTTTTAGTCTTTGTCATATTTAGTTATTCAAATATCATTTTTGTTAGTCAAGTTTTAGTCGACTAAAAGTCTCGTCATTTTAGTCTAGTTTTAGTCAAAAGAAAACTAAAGGTATCTTAGTCTTAGTCAGTTTTAGTCAACACATTTTAGTCTTTTTTTTTATAACAAATTATTTCTGATTACCATTTGAGTCAAATAGTGTTTCACACATCTCAATTTTCCAACAATATTGTGTGTCCACAGGGCTACTCGTCTGTTATAATTACTCATTCTGATTTTTTGTCAGTCAGTATGTTTACATGCACAGGTAAGTCGAGCTACAGTTATAGCTCGGCTGGGATTTGACCATAGACAGTAAAAGATTTGATTGGACCACTGTCATATCGTAGACCAGTGTTTCTCAAAGTGTGGTCCGGGAATCACTGGTGGTCCTAAGCTATCCCAAGTGGTCCTTGAGCAGGCGTGGTAAAATATAATATAGATGAGTTGTTTGCAATATTGAACCAACTTGTATGTAAAAACAGTTCTGCAACACTGTCTATGTAAGATATGCCAGTTTAAATCATACAGTATGAATCCACACAATAAGCAAAGTGCAAAGACAATAAGCAAGGTGGTTCAGTGGTAGGCCTATAGTGTAGACTAATTATAGGCTACTGTTGAAGTAGGTATAATCTTTTTTTTTTTTTTTTTTTTAGCTAGGGTTAGTTAAGTTGTCCTGAAACTGAAAAAAGTTTGAGAAACACTGTCGTAGACCAAAGTATTAATGTTTTACTCTTACAAGCTAGATGGCGATATCGCCAAACACAACACATTCCCCAAACAGACTCTCCATCTTAGCCATAGCTAACTTGCTAGCGAACTTTCCATATTAGCTTACTTGCTAGCAAACTTTGCATCATCAGTCTAACTAGTTAAATAGTTGACATTACATGATGAACATTTTCGTATGGACATTCTGGGGATGTTAATTTGTATGAGAGAAGCTTCAACTTCTGGGTATGTAGCATTGTGGCATAAACCTTAGGTAGTTAGCTTGCTAACTCTGGCAGAAATCTCCAGTGTTATTATTCCATGTAGTTCGATGTTGCAGCCACAGGGTTGCAGCAACATGCGATAGACTAGCCTACAGGAAAGCTGTTGCATTATGAACTCATTCGAGGAATATTTTGAAAAGCGTTAACAGCTAGATATTCTGTCTTCTCATTTTGTAGACCGAAAATGAAGAGATTTTATCCTAGTTTTTTATTTCATGCAAAACATTTTAGTCTCGTCTTTTTTAGGTCAACAATAATGCATCTTAAGATAGTCTTAGTCAGTGTTTCAGGACATTACTGCCGCCTCGTCATCGCCTCGTCTTAGTCATAAAATAAAAGGTTGTTGACTAACATATTTTTCCTCGTCTCGTTTGACAAAATTAACACTCACATTGAAAAAGGTGGAGGTTGGATGTTTTTCTGAAGTTTTTGACAGCACAATGCTGTAATAATGTGTTTCATTTGGATCAAGATTATGGCGACCTCTCTTTGTCCGGTGTTTTGTTACGTTTAAAAAGTTTTGTCCGAAAGTTTTCGCGAATTCGTCTCGTCTTACTACGCCGTGCTACAAGTACAGCAGGCAGTTTTAATTGACATCTGCAAAAGCAAGTTTTGCAGCGTTCTGGACTTTGCAACAGAGGCGCTAAAGGAACTCGAACTACTCCGGCCTGCAACAACACGGGTTCGCCTGCTACTCCACCCCGAAAGAAAGTGTCGGGCGGTGTGCGAGGAAGCAGAAGAGGGGCAAGCTGGCTGAGGCGTCTGGGCCAGGCTAGCGGCCAGCCCTTCGCCCAGCCATACCATCCATTCTCCTGGCAAATGTATGATCACTGGACAACAAAATGGATCACATCACGACTGCTGAGATCAACGAACCGGACAGTAAGTAACTGCTGTGTGCTCGTCTTCACTGAGACTTGGTTAAATGACAACATTCGGACTCTGCTGTACAACTGGAGCAGCTAGCATGCTATCGAGCAGACAGGGCCATTGTAAAGGGAGGTAAATCACGAGGAGGAGGAATCTGTGTTTACATCCGTGGACGAATGGTGCGGGACACTGTAGTAGTATGCAAACACTGCTCACCACTGGCAGAGTTTATGATCATAAAGTGCCGTCCTTTTTTACCTGCCAAGGGAAATTACTGCGATTCTGCTAGTCGCAGTATACATCCCGCCTACCAACAACAACAGCGATAAGAACGCGGCTCTTAGTGAACTGTACCAGGCTGTCAGTGAACAACAGGCGGCACACCCAGACGGTTTCACCATCTTCACTGGAGATTTTAACCATGCCGATCTCAAAACTGTACTTCCAAAGCTACACCAGCATGTTGATTTTCCAACAAGAGGAGATAACATCCTGGACCTGGTCTACACTACACACAAAGGAGCATACAAAGCCACCCCCTCCCCCCACATTGGACTTTCAGACCATATCACTGTTATGCTAATGCCCGCATACAGACAAAGGGTAAAAGCGAACAAACCGGTTTCGTAAGCAGGCAAAAGTGTGGCCTGAGGTAGCCTCCGATGCTCTTCAAGACTGCTTTGACACAACAGACTGGGGGGAAATGTTTAAGCAGGCAGCCACTTACAACAACCGGACAGACATAGAGGAGTATACAGACACTGTAACCTCTTACATCACCAAGTGCATCGATGATGTGACCCACACAAAAGACATCATCACTCCGGGCTAACTGGAAGCCATGGCTGACGGGGGATGTCCTCAGGCTGCTGAGGGCCAGAGACAAAGCCTACAGAGCTGGGGATGAAGCTGGCATGAAAACAGCGAGAGCCAACCTGTCCCGATGGCATCAAGGAAGCAAAAAAAGGAATACACTCACAAGATAACCACCCACTTCAAAGACAGCAGGAACGCACAAAGCCTATGGCAGGGCATTCAGGCCCTCACGGACTACAAGCCCAGCCACAGAGCTGTGAGAGCAACATCCCTCTGCTCAACAACCTGAACCGCTTCTTTGCTCGCTTTGAAGCACAAAACAGCACCTGCCCACAGAAGACCCATCCCCTCTACATGAGCAGCCCCTGTGCCCTCTCTGCCGACAGCGTGAAGAGGACACTTGCTGCTATCAACACCGTAAGGCAACAGGTCCAGACAACATCCCAGGTCGATTCGGGCTGAAGGACTGCGCCAGGGGAGCTTAAGGATGTCTTCACAGACATCTGTAACACTTCCCTGAAGCAAGCCATCGTCCCATCATGTTTCAAAGCTGCCACCATCATACCTGTGCCAAGAAAACTGCTCCATCCTGCTTCAATGACTACCGCCCTGTGGCACTGACACCCATCATCGTGAAGTGCTTTGAGCGGCTTGTCATGTCACATATCAAAGCCATTCTCCCCCACCCTGGACCCCTTCCAGTTTGCATACCGAGCCAAGCGGTCTACAGAGGATGCAATCTGCTCTGCCCTCCACCCAGCCCTCACCCACCTGGAAAAAAAGAGACTCATATGTGAGATTGCTGTTTATAGACTTCAGTTCTGCATTCAACACCATAATACCACAACAACTCATCTGCAAACTTGACAAACTGGGACTCAGTACCTACCTCTGCAACTGGCTACTGGACTTCCTCTGTCAGAGGCCCCAAGTAGTGCGTGTTGGCAACAATACCTCAAGCAGCATCACACTGAGCACAGGGGCCCCCCAAGGCTGGCGTGCTCAGTCCGCTGCTCTTCACCCTGCTGACGATGACTGCACTGCAACCTACAGCAACAATCACATAGTGAAATTTGCTGGCGACACAACTCTGGTGGGTCTCATCACCAAGAACAACGAGACTCAATACAGGTTGGAGGTCGACCATCTGACCACGTGGTGCAGGGACAACAACCTCCTGCTGAACGTCAGCAAGACCAAAGAGATTGTTGTTGACTTCGGAGAGGTCACACCCAACACCTGCCACTGACCATCGACGGTGCTGTGGTTGAGAGAGCGAGCAGCACCAAATTCCTGGGGGTGCACATCAGTGAAGACCTCTCCTGGACCACCAACACTGCATCACTGGCGAAGAGAGCTCAGCGCCGCCTGTACTTCCCTGCGGAAACTCAGGCGAGCAAGTGCTCCACCAGCCATCATGACCACATTCTACCGAGGCACCATTGAGAGCATCCTCTCCAGCTGTATCGCTGTGTGGGTGGAAGCTGCACTGAATACAACAGGAAAGCCCTGCAGCGCATAGTGAACACAGCTGGAAGGATCATTGGTGCTTCTCCCCCTCCCTGAAGGACATTTACACCACCCACCTCACCCACAAGGCTGACCAAAATTGTGAGTGATGCAAGTCACCCGCTCACAATCTGTTTGATCTACTGCCCTCTGGGAAGAGGTACAGAAGCCTGCGCTCCGCGCACTACCAGACTCACCAACAGCTTCATACACCAAGCTGTAAGGATGCTGAACTCTCTCCCCTCCTCTCCCCCCTCCACCCTCAGCTACATAACATCCTGGACATTGGACCCACAATGGCCGCCTGCAATCTCCACTTGCCCACTTGCACACTTTACAACTTGGTGTTGTTGTCCTGAAAACACAACACTTCTGCTGCTCTTACATAACTTGCACCACTATGCCACTTTCTTTATTACTTAGGTCAAACAGAACTACCCAAGCCTTTTATTGGCCTGACTTTGCACTAGTATTTTATTGACTGTCTATGCACAATTTCAACCAAATTTTGCTGCTCTTATTTTTTCATTATTATATGTGCCCTCTTATTTACTTACTTTTTTGTTTACTTGAATGTTATGTTTGTCTGTGGACTTAAATTGGTAAAATATGTCTTGTCTTCACCGTGGGATAGTGAGAAACGTAATTTAGATCTCTTTGTATGTCTGGAACATGTGAAGAAATTGACAATAAAGCTGACTTTGACTTTGAAGAACATGTCTCTCATCTGCAGAATGGAATTGGGTCACATCCAAGGAAAGGTACCTCTTCACAAACACACACACATACATACACATGCACACACACACACACATATGCACACACACATACACGCACGCACACACGCACGCACGCACACACAAGTCGCACTGGACTATAAGTCGCATTTATTTAGAAATGTATTTCACAAAATCCAAAACCAAAAACAGAGACTATGTAACTGGACTATTGAGGCCAAAAAGATTAATGTTAATGAAGACGAAGGAGTGAAGGCAGCCAAGAGGAGGGCCGGACGGTCTAATTGTAAAAAATGTCTGAAAGAAAATGCCTTGTGGTACACCAAAATTTAGCTAAAAATGTGGAGAATGCAATGCAATCAAGCATTTTGGGCAATGTCATTAGGCAACGCCGGTCATTATGGGGAAAATAAGTCCGACAGGGCGAACCGGACTTGTCTTGTTTCGCCCTGAAGGGACTTATTTTCCCATGATGACCGGGCGTTCTATACATTATCCCGCTTATTATCTGGCTACTTGCCAAAACGAAAAAATAAACTCCATGATATGTCTCTTTACACTTATTTGTTACCGTTTTCGTCTTGGCTTTTTTGCTGAGAAACAAATAGTTTAAACACACGCTGAACTTGAATCAAACATTCTTTAGAACACAGCTGATCAACCGTCTGCTTTCACTTTTGAATGAAGTTTCAAGCACAAACTCCGTTGCCATTGACAGCGGTCATTCTTGTTTTCAGAGGTCCTTTCCCAAGAAATAATGACTGCTAGAACTTTCGGAAATCCCATTCAAGTCAATGGAGCATTCTACTTGCATTGTGAAGAGCCGTATAATAATGTTTGATATTGCTAAATATTGGGACTGATGACCACTGAAATCTGTGGGGTATTTGATGGTTCATGTATGAAGTGTCGGGATTTCCATCCGCTTATTGCGAGATAAGGCATCAGCTTTCATTTATTCATGGGACATGTGTTGTGTTGAAATGGAAACCTTATTCCGTATAGCCAAAGAGGTTTACGGTAGCCTAAATTTAGTTATTTTTTTAATTCTGCATGATTTACTTTTTTATAAAATTCGTAGGCTGATGCCTGGCAGCAACAATTGTGTTTAAATGTAGGTTATTGCTTCAGCCTCTGGCAAGCTCAGAAGGGGGCGGCATGCAACTGGTAGCTTGAGAGCAACGTGTTGGAGACTCGTGGTGTAAGACAATGACTTTTCATTGGCAACAATATTAAACCAACCAACAATCTAAAATATTAAGAAGAGCTCTTTTATGAGTTAAATTGAAACAAAATTATTACTGGCCTTTATTTGTCCGAATCTGAGGCCTGGCTATAAATAGAATCCCGGCCATAATTTGATGGTTTAGGTATGCACTGTGCCAGGGGTGGAGCCAGAGGGGTGGCTCCGGGTGGCACAGGCCACCCTTAAGATTCGATTGGCCACCCCAGGTGCCACCCCAAATCCTATGGACTGGCTTTCTCGACCAGTTTTCTGAACTTATGTCGCTCATCATCACTAGCTATGATCGGATAATTGTAAATGGCGACTTCAATATTCATGTCAATAAGACAACTGATGCTAAAGCCAGTAAGTTCCTTAATGTGTTGGACAGTTTAGAGCTAAAGCAGCATGTTACAGGACCCACCCACAACCTTGGCAACACCCTCGATCTAGTCATTTCTAGAGGGATAGAAGTCACAGACTTATTAGTAAATGATAAAAATATGTGATCATCATTGTGTATCTTTTAATATAGTACTACATACTCCAAAAATTCATCCCGAAATTGCAATCAAATCGCGACTCTTGGACATTAGAGCAGAACAGCAGTTCATAGCTCTTATAGACTCCATAAATTTAGATATTTTACATCATCCCATTGATCAAATGGTAGAGGCTCTCAATCGTGAGTTAGGCACTCTGCTTGACAGAGTGGCACCCTTAAAGACTAAAAAAAGTGACACCTTGGATGAACGAAAATATCCATGATCTAAAAAGATCATGTAGAAAAGCTGAGAGAACATGGAGAAAAACTAAGTTACAGGTTCACCGTGCCATTCTAAAAGAAAAAATAGCAAATTATAATAGAGCTATTCGGAATGAGAGGAGGAACCACTTCTCTAAGGTAATTGCTGAAAACTTCTTCAAAAACAAAGTCATTTCTATAAGGGAGGCTATTGGTAACACAAGTAATATGTTTGATAGTACACCCAAAAACAGCCCCCCAAAATTAAGGTCCTTTAGCACTATTACTCAATCTGAGCTTGGTATAATTATAACTCAAACCGGCTCCTCAACATGTGTTTTAGATCCAATCCCTACTAGATTCCTCAAAAAAAGCATATGATAGCTTAGCTCCTTTATTCTCAAGGCAATAAATACCTCATTAGAAACAGGTATATTTCCAACTGCTTTTAAAACCGCTGTTGTGAAACCTTTACTTAAAAAAGTAAAAATCTTGACCATACCAATCTGAGCAACTACAGGCCTATATCAAATCTACCTTTTTGAGCAAAGTACTTGAAAAAGTTGTTTGTAATCAGTTAAATACCTTCCTCAACGAAAACAGTATCCTTGAAAAAATTCCAATCAGGTTTTAAATCAAATCACAGCACAGAAATGGCTCTAGTAAAAATAGTCAATGATCTCAGACTGGCTACTGACTCAAACAAAGTATCAATCCTTATTCTTCTGGATTTGAGTGCGGCATTTGACACCACTGATCATAGCATCCTACTTGACTTGCCTTTTGGTGTGGCCCAGGGGAGCTGCCTTGGTCCCCTGCTATTTTCTCTATATATGCTTCCATTGGGAAACGTCATAAGTCAGCATAATGTAAACTTCCACAGCTACGCAGATGATACCCAATTGTATATTTCTGTGGAGCCAACTAACCCAGATGGCCTTTGCTCCCTCACTGCATGCCTAATCTCCATAAATCAGTGGATGAGCAAAACATTTTTGAAACTAAATGATGACAAAACAGAGGTACTTCTGGTTGGACCAAAACTGAAGCGAGATATTATTCTTAGTAATCTAGGGAACTTGGCGCACCAGGTCAAACCAAAAGTAACAAGCCTTGGTGTCATCTTAGATGCAGAGTTAAGTTTTAAGCCCCATATCAGTAAAGTTACTCAGACAGCCTATTTCCACTTGAGAAACATTGCCAAAGTGCGGCCCTTTTTAACTCAACAAGATGCAGAAAAACTCATTCACGCCTTTATCACTAGCAGGTTAGACTACTGCAATGCACTTTTCACTGGTCTTCCCAAAAAACATCTAAAGAAATTGGCACTCATACAGAACTCTGCGGCTAGACTTTTAACTAAGACTAAGAAGAAAGAACACATCACCCCTGTGTTGGCTGAACTGCACTAGCTCCCTATTTCCTATAGAATTGATTTTAAGGTTATGGTAAATACTTACAAAGCTCTGAATGGCATAGCACCTTCATATATCTCTGAGCTTTTAATATCTTATCAACCACAAAGGAAACTTAGATCATCCAATTCTAATCTTTTAATCGTACCCAAAGTGCTCCACAAACAAAGTGGAGAAGCTGCTTTTATCCATTATGCCCCCATGGAACACCCTGCCTCTGTACATCAAGCAGGCGAGTTCAGTAAATATTTTTAAAAAAGATCTGAAAACATACCTGTACAGGAAAGCTTTTAGTTAACTCATCTTATCCTGTAGACTACTTTTTCAGATTATTCTACATCTGCTACTATTGGAGGGCGCAGCCAGCCAGAAGCAGATGGGCTCCCCTATTAAGTCAGGTTCTGCTCAAGGTTTCTTCCTGGAATATGGGAGTTTTTCCTTGCCACAGTTGCCATATGGGCGTGCTTGTGGGGGTAAGAGGGTTAAGGCTGCCAGTCTTATGGCGTCATTTTCTATATTTTGATATGTTGCTGAGTGGATCATAAACAGCCCCAGCAATGAAGAAAAGTGATTGATAATGACTGACTGACTATTATTGTGTTACATGCTTCAAATGTAAAGCACTTTGAGCTGCATTCTGTGTATGAAAGGTGCTATACAAATAAAGCTTATTATTATTATTATTATTATTATTATTATAGTCTACGATTGACCATTAACATGGTGTAAGGCGGGATCTTTCTTGATGCACTTGCAGCAGTGTGAAGTGTCAGACGTCAGAAATGTAAGTGGCAAAACACGCTTGCCTTTTTTTGGCCTGCGGCACAATTGAACTCGAACGACAGGTTTCCCGATCAGGAAATACTCCTTGTCACGCTAACTTTGTGTAGGCTTAACAGAGGTAGCCTAAATATCGTGCCTATGACGATGACAGCTTTAAAAAAACAACATTTATTTGACTTGTCTCGCTGGATTGAAGGCAGAATGTGGGCTGTTGCGCAAATAGATGAATGATAGGAGATTCTGTTAACAAAAACCTAACATTATTATCGTAAAATATGTCTCCATGCAGGGCAGGGCTGGTTCTAACCTAGGCTAGGCTACTATATTTGGGTGGGCTGGTAGAAATTTTGGGTGGGCAACATAGCAAAGCTGTCAAATTGGATCAAAACTAACATAAACACAAAACAATCAGTACTACCAAAGTCCTTTTAGGCAAGTCCCTCCATTCGGCGGCCATATTGCAACGCTTTTTGGGCACTCATCCGGCATCCTATTCGGCACAAATGCGCGTGCGCAAGGCTTCACGACACCAATCTTGCTCCAGCGGCGAGTTCACAACACATGATTGGCACGATGTCTTCACAACACACCATATCATTGGCTCAATGTATTCACATCACACCACATGATTGGCTCAATGTATTCACATGTCGACGTTTTGCAGAGGAAGGGGTGTGATATGTGTAGACAACGGCTAACCCCATGAATTTCTATGGAGGATTTTTTGAGTGCTGTGTCTCCTCATTAGAAAGTCTCTGGTACTACCTAGCTTGAGTTGCTGCAGCCAACAGCCAGGGATAGGCAGTATGTCTGATACATGTATGTAAAATACAAAATAGTATGTTGTCATTTTTATTTTATTTAGTTGGAAAAAAATGGCATCATATTTTGTATCAAAATACTTTATAGGTTTGTAGTTTAAAAATACTGCCAAATTCTTTTGGTAAAACCAATAACCTACTTTTGGTGATGTGATTATAAAAGTGCAAAACAATGAATGCAGCACTGGTGCTGACTTGTAATACACGAGTTTCCCGTTTACCAACAAAACTAGATGCGCGCACAGCCGTGAGGCAGAAGACGCTTGGTGGCCGTCCACAACGTTATAAACGTAACCTAAATAGTCGGCTGCTGTAAGCTACAATCGGATTTTTTTGTATACCCCTGTTGTCTCAATGATAATAACATCTCATTTCAGACTATATTTCAAAGTTTGACGTTCATTTGGATTATTAATATAACATCGTATTTTGTCATTTTTGGCAAAGACATGCATTCCGTTAGGGATATTGAACATGTTTAACATTCTCTAACCATCGTGATTTCGAATTAGTGCAGTTTTCAGCACAAAAACTCATTTTATTCTTTTGCTCTTTTGCATTGCTCAATGCTGTTCTATGGTGCTTTCTGCCTCTTGGTTGCGCACGCATGTTTTCGTGACGTTCCATAGAAATCCATGTATTTGTCCAGAGTTGTTGTGATCAGAATATTGAGATTCAGGGAGTTAAGTTTCTTGAGAACTTTAGTCATCCAATTCAAACACATGGAAGTCATCCAATTCAAACACATGGAAGTCATCCAATTCAAACACATGGAACCGGTTATGTGGTTGCCCTGCAATAAGTTGCACCATGTGAACAATTAATTAATAATTTGACCAGACTTGTTGTGATCATAATATTGAGATTCAGGAAGATGAAATTGCTCACATACACAATACACTCCTTCATCCCAACCTCAAGTTTCTTGAGAAAATAAACAAATAGACAAAAAAGCAGGTCAAATTATTGTAACAGCTACAAAAATAGATGGCCATAGATATAAGTTATTGTGGGGGAAATGTCTTGGATGTGTATATTTTGTATATCTTCATTTACAGTATAATAATAAAATTGATTATTTCAATGTCCCCATTATGGAATTTGTTTTAGAACAGCATAGCCCAGTGACAGACAACTTAGATAATTAACTTTGATATGTTTGTATTACATTTTATTCAAATACAAAGACATTTTATGTGAGAGTTTCCCTAATGTATTTGTGCTAATTTCACATCTTGAGCCTGTTTCTGTTTATCTGGATGTTTTGCCTCATGCCACCCTTGAATTAATCAGTGCCTCACTAGTGCCACCCTTGTTAAAAATGTCTAGAATCGCCACTGCACTGTGCTTCAGGCATAGCGCTACCACTAATCTCTGACTGAAAGTGCACAGAACTTGTGCATTTCAGAGAGCTCTCTCGCGCTAGACAGTAATGTTTCATGTAGGGTTCATGTCATCTATCTATTTATCTATCTATCCTGTAACCAGGAATGAGGCCTCCCGTAGCCACAGGTTCACACACACACACACACACATTTCCACAGCCCTGCCTGGGCGAAACACTCTGGGGTGCAGGGCCCCCACACTCTGGGTCATCAGCCCAATTTAATTACATTATGTGGAAGCCAAATTAGACTCTGCAAACAGAGCTGGCTTAAAGGATTACTGGACCTCTTGTATGCGAAAGATCAAATTTCTACCTTCTAGCTGGAAACAATATGTCATTTTCTGGGGGGTGGGGTGGGTGGGGTTGGGGACTACTTTCCTGTTGAGAGCTGATGAGACAGGGGAGCTTGCTACAGGGGACATCTACAAAGATCCCGACAGGGGTGACATGTTCTTTTACAATAAGCTCCATGCACTTAAACTCCTCTTCAACCGGCTGGTTTTCCACACTTGTGGTGTGTTTAATCGAATAGATTGACACTGTGTATGGGCTCGGAGGAGCAGTAGTAACGTCACCGACTGACCCGAGTTCGATTCCGTGAACCCACCGCTGCAAGTCTTTATCGCTTTGGATACAAGTGTCTGCTAAATAGAAATTTAACTTTAAGTTTAACCTTACGTTGCTGCTGCTATTCCATGCATCTGACCACTGCTCAGCGATTCCTTGTTATCTTGACTCATGAGTAGCATGACAGGAACTTTGAGGTGAAACTCTCCACAGTGGGCCAAGATGGTCACCGAGTCCCCGGCATCAGGATGCCGTTTTTCGGCAGGATCAGGCAAGCGGTTTTGATTACGCTGGCGCGTATGACACGTCATTCTACACATCATTAAGCGTCAAGGACAGTTTTTGTATTTGAAGTCAAACACACACACACAAACACAAACAAGCACACACCCATACACACAGTGCGCGGAAGCAAAAGCAGTATCTGGGTGGATCACATGCTGTAGCTAAGTCTGTGCTGCCTCACACACACACCATCATTAGCAGGAGGGAAAGGGGATGAAGAGATGGATTAGTTCTTTGCAATTATGGACGGTAACGCAGGAACAATGTACGGCCAGGGTCTAGTCTGAATTTGCCACTGGGTCACTGGTTCTGCATCTACCTCTTGGTTGACACATACAAATACACACACATACACAGATACACACACACACACACACACACACACACACACACACACACACACACACACACACGCTCTCCATCTCTCTATCACACACAAATGTACACACACACACTCATATATAATAGGACAGGACAGGACAACTTTATTCTAACCCTCCCCTCTAAATGACATGATCGTCATCCAAGTAAGCATACGAACAGCAATACAGACAGTAGTGTAGAGAGCATGCTCTGAAGACTTGGGTCACACAGACCAAAGCACCCAAAGATTTGGGACGCGGACTCAACATGGCCCCCCTGGCGGTCACCAGTGGTGGAATGTACTTAAGTAAACTTTCCACGTATTTGTACTTTACTTAAGTAAAATTTATAGTGCATACTTTTGACTTTTACTTTGTTATATTTTACAGCAATTATCTGTATTTTTACTCCGCTGCATTTCTATAACACCATCGTTCCTTTTTACGATACATTTTATCAGTTTTTTTTTTCTCTCTGACAAACATGTTTGTTTTACCAGGGGGCGGGGTTGCTACCAAAGATTCTGGAGCGCTACGTGCATTCTTAGAAACATAAGCATTATAGTCTAGACCAGGCAAAGCGTGAGCTTGTAGCCATCTGCATTCGGTAGGCTATATTCACCAGACCCATGGCTACACTGTACATGCAACTGTGTTCTGTGCCTTTCTCTGTCTGTTATCTGCAGCGTTAGGGCCTCCTCTCCGACGCGTCTGATCATTTGCGGCACAAATGAATGGCAGACTATTAATGAACCGGTGGCCGGAAAAAACGTAACATTTTCCAGATTAGGAAATATTCCTTAATTGTGTGTGATCAAATAAAGATGCATAGCCTACAATTGGGGGGTAGTAATGTGAGCGCTCATTCAATGTCTATGCGTCTACGCAAGTGAAACTGAACCTAATCATAAAGACACCTTTCTCAGCAACTTTTCTGTTCAATCAGCATAATTGGCATTACAATCCTTCCCTTGTCCACCCCGTTAAACTTCAGGCTCACCCTAGTCACCCTAGTAAATAACCAGAATTACAGTCTCTAGAATTGTAGGTCAGAATGTAAACTGGACCACAGATGGTAAGCACAATTGCATTAGCTTAAAACTATCTAGTCGAGTATAATCTAAAACTAGCTTAATTAAAATGCCACAGCCCATACTGATTCTTCCTTTTAGAATATAGATATTAAGAGAATAAATCATTATGCAAATACTTTTACTTTTAATACTTAAAGTACATTTAAAAGCAGGTACTTTTTACTTTTACTTAAGTAGGGTTGTCATTATGGTACTTTTACTTTTACTAAAGTAAATATTTCTCTGTGTATTTGTACTTTTACTTAAGTACTGAGTTTCAGTACTTCCTCCATCACTGGCGGTCACTGCAGTCCATAAGTTTCTGTCTGTATACAACCAGCAGAGGCACAACAACAGGTCAAAGTTTGTGCCCTCAATTTACTGCAGCTGCTGCAACTCCATTCATCGGAATCTGCCGCCTCTGGGATATTCCTACCGTCACACCACTCCACAAAACAAGTCTTTTGAGGAGAGATCATGAAAAAATTGTGGGCTGTGAAAAGAAAATGCGGCTTCATACACTACTACTGCGAGGACTTATCTCAGCACAGGGGGAACCGGGCACTTTCCTGAGGCCAAACAAATCGGATGAACACTGGAGTGAAGGAAATAGAAACAGACATCCACTTAACTCCACACTATAGCTTTATGGGACAGATAGGAGGAAAATAAGAAATCACTGAGAGAGAATGGAATGCTTCAGCAAGCAAGACACAAAACAAACAACCAACCAAGCAAACAACAACAACAACAACAACAACAACAACAACAACAACAACAACAACAAAAACCTAGTGCACAATGATTTGATGCAGCAAACTTTTGCCATCTTGTTTCATTTCCAAGACTATAAAGACATCAGGTGAAGACTTTTGCTAGCATACTGAACTGTGTTTTAAAATATCTACACTAATGTAAAAGAACAGCATTGACAGATTTACTACAGATAAATGACGAACAAATCAGTTATTGAGACTGTAACACTTTACAAACAGAAGCAACAACAATGCAAACATGCATTACGCTGTGCAGCACTGCATGAAGTTGAATGAGCCTGCTGCTTTGTATGTACTTTTGCTTCTTGGTCGGTTTTGACCAAGACAGGGTTACGCTGGCAAGGCTCAGGTAGGGAACTCATTGGTTAATGCCAAATGAACTGAAAGAAATCTATTCAATTCAAACAGTAGCCCTAGTCCAGCCTCCATGGAATTTTCCTGGAAACTACTTTCTCAGACTGCTTGTGTGCCTTTGAAAATGTTCACGATGAACTGAAGGTAAACAAAAAACTTCTTTCTCTGCATTTGTGCAGTCACTTTCTTTGACCTTTCACATGTTAATGTTTTTTTTGGAATGTGTGAACAAAGGTTGGTTACCTACCTTTCAAGCCATTCTAGCGTGGTATAGAAAGCCTGCTGGAAGACTCAGCTCGATTTGTGCCAGTTCTCATTCATATTCAACAAGCTAAGCTGCTTGACTCTGATTGGCTAACAGCTAGTCGGTTTTGGCCATAACATGACAGCTGTTATCAACTAATTTTAGCTTCATGGCATGAACTTAGCTTGGCTAGTGAGTGCTAGCATTGTCCAAATGGGCATAAAACCTGCTAGGCTAATGAGTGCATTAAACCTGTATAACATTTCACTTCCTTGAGTTGACAATAGCGTTTTACTTATGGACTGGGCATTGGTCATAGACTGCCGCAATGGTAGCTGTTATCAACTAATTTTAGCTTCATGGCATGAACTTAGCTTGGCTAGGGAGTGCTAGCATTGTTCAAAAAAATAAATTGAAGCCATTTGATCCTCAACTCTGGGTTCTTGGGCAACATACATTGTTGAAGTTCTATTTGTGCATAGCGCACAAGCCCATTGACGTTAAACTATCCTTGCATACAAAACCTGTCACTGAGCTAGATGAATTCTGTGGGCGTGGTCTCAACTGGATGAGCTCATGAATAATAATGAGCTCATTAAATTCCACGTCAGACTGAGGAGCTTTTGTAATTGGTCTGATTTCTCCGCCATTTTCTTTTCAGTGGCTAGGGTTGAAAGAGGAGGTAGCAGTTCATTTTCACATTCACGACATAACACAAACACATATGGACCTAACATATTAAAAAAAATACAAGTAAAAACGGTTTTGTGTGGCAGGGCACCTTTAAAGGATCATCAATTTAGTTTTGACAATTATGTAATGAGACCCACCATAGATTTGGACAATGATGTAATGAGACCCACCCATTTTTTTTTTTTTTTTTTTTTTTTTTTTGGGGGTAATTATCAGAGGTGGAAAACTCAATTAGACAGGGTTCCCAATCTTTCCTCAATGTCAAATTCAAGGACTTTCTAGGTCCTTGTCCCTCAGTTCGTAATACAATAGTTAGCATTTGTCCAAGCAGATGATTCAGGACACATTGCCAATCTTGCTTGAGTGTTATTTTATTGATGATAATTTTGTCTGGTTTACACCGATTAAGCCATGTAATGGGGAAACCATATGATGGGCCCTTGAGAGACCTGAGGAGCCCCTACAGTACATGTAGGGGCTACAGTACACAGTTTAATGTTTGGAGGTAAGAAAGAAGAGATTCAAGGGGCGAAAACATTTTGAAAATACTGGCTAAAATACTGTTTTCATGCAGTTTCAGATAGAAAAATATCATATTGTTTGAATATTAGAAAACACAATTCAACTACACTTAGTCCATCATGCACCAATCAGTAGCCTACATGCTGATTCCACACAGTACTACCATTGAGGATATAATGTCAGGGAACTAAATGAGACTTTTTGCCTTGTTACTCTCTATTCAACGCATCAGTAAAATCTATGAGGGGGAAACAATTTTGATCTTAACTACAAATTATCGGCTGCATTTATTTAGGTTTGGTACAACTGAAGCACTCCTCTTCAGCTGCTTGTTGACAGCAATGTTTTCATTTCTCTCCTCTGAGATGGGCGAGTCAGTGACGTGCCAAGGGGAGCTCGGCCGGGGCTGGTTTTAACCCCCTTAGTTCACATGCCTGCTTCCCATGTCCAAAGATACATATTTTGAGTCTGTGTTATTCTCAACCCAGGTCACATGGGCTACAACTGCTACACGAGCTACAACTACCTCCAAGCGTGACGACAGCACACACTCCCCTCCCACTCACCTGGTCCCAGCTGGACCATCTCGGAGAGGTCCTCCAGGTGGATGAAAAGCACCAGGCCCCCCGCGCCGAACAGCAGTAGAAACCAGAAGCAGCAGGGCAGACCAGAGATCAGCGAGCGCATCCTCCGCCGGGCCCGTAGGAACATCTCCGTCCAACACATGTTGTTGATCTCCTAGCCACACTTCACCTGCTCGCCTGCATAGGGGAGAGAGGGAAGGCTCTTAGTGGATGAGCATGATCACACACTGCTAGTCAACCTCATATGATAGATTTTACAGATGAGTGTGCATATACAAGTGTACATTCTACCTATTCATACATCTATATAGCCTCTATACACACACATCTATACACACACACACACACACAGTGATCTATCTCTAACGTAAGCTGTATCTGAGGCATCACTACATCAGACATCTCTCTATGCGGATCAAACTGAGGGGCCTCTCATCTCCCGACATGGCTCTGAGATGAGACCTGACAGGCTCTTCATGGTGCCTTTCCTCGTCACACCGCAAATGAACACAGAAAGCTCAGGTCTACAAGGAAAGCACTCCTTAAAATGGGGAGTGAGAGGCAGACAGTTTAGCCCTTGCCAGATGTAATAACATTTCCAAACTGTTTTATACAATGACATGGTACGGTGTGTTCCATTGTGTACTTTATGGTAAATTCTTATTCCAAAAGCTACAGCACTTCCCCCAATGCTAGGCATCCTCTGTGAAATAAAAACTTTTTTGTAGAATACAAAATACAGTACATATAATATACTGATAGATATATGATGGTAATATCATCCAACAGCAAAAACATTTCCCAGTCATCATATTAGGGGCAGACTAGGAAATTCAGATTTGAAAAATATCTCTTACAAATACATACATAAGCCTAAATATTTATTTTATGGGAGGGAACAGGCTTTTCGTTCAATGTCTGTAAATAATAAAATGACAAAAATACAAGACAGATAAATGTACTCTGGAAGCAAAAATAACCTCCAGACTTTGGCTTTTCAAGAAATCTCTACGTGTAGGGAGTAATAGGGGTAAGATGAGCCAAATTTAGACATGTATTTTTTGACAAATCGTATAAATCTTCACATCAAATTTATTTATCTCAGTTAAAAAAAAAAAGTTCTATTAGATTATGTGGATGAATTAGTAAGGTATAAAGACATTAGCTTTGTGTTACTAGATTTAGTTAATCTTATCCCCCCCTTTTACATGAGGGTCGTTACGTCAGACACAGGAGGAGATCGGAGGCAGGTAAGTATCGTGAAGTTGAAGGTCTTTAATTCTCTCCGCAAACTTGGACAAAACCAAGGAGATTTCAGCAAACAAAAACAAAAACGCACACAAACAAAGATCGCTCTGGAGCAACAGAGAAACAAGGCGTCTTCCAACGAGGCCAAACAAAGAATGCAAGTTTGGGTCCAACTTAAATAGCTTGGCTAACGAGGATTCAGTTCAGCTGGGGAGTGGCCTTCAGGTGTGGAGGATAATTAGAACACAGATGAGGGTAAGTGGACCATGGAACCAATTAGAAAACAGGGGAATTGGATCTGATTGATGATTGCTGTTGTGGTTGCTGTGATGAGGTGAGCAAGGGGTTTCGTGGAGTCGTGACAAGGGTAAATGTGTTTCATAATGTGTTACATGAGGGTAAATGTATTTCATATTAGGCATAGCACAATTATTCACTTAAATCAGGAGAAATGGCAAAGCATCTTCAGGTTTCAGAGCTGCACACAAATGAGTATATATATATATATACTATTAACACCAATAACATTAACATAATGGGGAGATGTAATGTAAATTTAATATCATTTAATGTAAAGTATACTTTACAATATGCTAGTAGTAGTAACAATAGCTAGTAATGGTTTACTCAGGTGGCTCAACTTTCTCCTTACCAATGGAGTATGACCTTGCTGCACCTGTTCGCCAGAAACCTGAAATTTTGTGAAGGGCGCCATTTGAGCGAACCTGTCATATTGTTACACTCGAGTGACGCGACAGACTAGCAGCAAGTGACAGATAAAATGGGACTGACTGAGGTAATTTGCAAATATGGAAGACTCATTTATACGAAAAATGTAGGTACAGATTATGTATCTGATTATGTGAGGTGAAAACATATAACATACTTAAGGTTTCTCATTAGATTAATGAGAAATAAAAGCTAAATCTATTGCCTTTACAGTGTTCCTCACTGTACAGTATAAAGCCATGCTTTAGTCTCACCCTGTATCACAAGAGGCTGAACCGTCCTCATTGCATATGCCAATCGCTTCAACAAGACTTAAGACTTTTAATTCAATCATGAGAAAAATAAAAGTACTGGTGAACCTGGTTTTGTTCTTTGCTGTTTCTTGTTGCCTAGGGAGGGTGCCCGGTGATATCCCTTAAGCAATTCTCTATATTCAGCTCTAAAATCACCCAAAAACCATAAAAACGCCAATTTCATTACCCTTTTGGAAGGACAGCATGATATGTAAACCATTTTTTTTTTTTCTTGCAGCATTATGCCACATTGTGACCAACTTACAAGTGTTAGATCCAACCTTTTTGTTTTACCATCCCCTCGGGACATGTCGGAAAGTGGCTCCCACACACAGCTGCGTGCATCGCGTTGCTGGAGACGCATCCCATTCACTCTACATGGGCTCACATGATCCGTTGCCGTACTGAATTGTGGGTCCGTTGCGTCGCGTTTCTCCCGCCGCTCGCGTTGAGGAGTTCAGCTGTTGCTGCACTGACAGACGGCACCGGCCAATCAAGCCAATCTACTTACGGCACCAACCAATCACACTACGGTTTTACTTCAAGTCATTTGCATAGCTACCGTCGGGAACACCCACTGGCATGCGTTGACGGAACGCAGCTGTGTGTGGGATAGAGTGCGGATCGGGCCGCAAATTTCTGTCCGAACTTGGCCCGCGTCCGACAGAGTTGCGTCCGAACCCGACAGGCATTTTCATTTTTGTCCGAACCCGACCCGAGCCCGACGCAGATGATGCCTCAGTTATTCCCATGCTAGTGATTAAACGTTCACGTTTGTGGATAGCCTGTCTTTTTAGCCCATTAAACGGAACACACAACAAATTGTCTACAAAATCAGATAAGCGTGCACGCACGCAGGTCACACACAGCGCACATTAACAAAAGAGGCCCAAGCAAGCATAGCCTATTGAAATAGAATTCTTGTCTTACCCTTGACGAAAAGTCTTAAAAATGAACTGCAACAGTCGTTGAAACTACAGTGCCTCTGTCACTGATCCATATGCAGCATCGACGTTAATTGGGGCAACTCGAGGAAATCCTCATCCAGTTGAACGAGACGACCTTATAGCCTACCGGTAGCCTACATGTATGTCTTTACCACAGTATGCAACGCAAATAATCTTAATCTCCTGATAGGCTAACAACTTTTTTTAACGTCACCCAAGACTGTGCTTATGTGCATATGTGCGAAATGTGCATAACCATTTGTTTATGTAGTCGTGACAACGCGTGTGCATTTCAGACGGCATGCCTGATAAACAATCCGATAAACGATAAACAAATCTTGCACACAGGAAGAAAGCTATTAGGTCTTTTTTACATTTTACTTTATTCTCAAAAAACAAACGTTTGCATCATGTAAAGCAGACCTGTTGGTTACCCAACATAATAAGGAATTTAAATGTAAAGCTTCCAATGCATATCGCCCCCATGTGTCCGAACCCGACCACAATTTCTAAATATTTGGTCGGGTAGCCACACTCTAGTGTGGGAGCCGTTAGTAAAGAAAGTAGCCTAATTTTGCAAAATGTGATGACGGCACACAAACTTGGGCAAAAACGTTTAGTATACACGTGTGGTGATAGCCTACAGTTAATGTGAATCGCTGACTATAACCAAAGTAAAGGAGAAGATTTGCACCAAATAGGGCTAAAGGCTGTGGTTGTGTTTCTACAACAAGTTTAACAACATTTCTGTCATGTTGTTAAACTTTATGAGAGTAAGTAAACATAGCCTATTTGATGACCATCAAACATGACATAGGCTTAAAAGTAGAGGTAGCACAGGAATGTAATGTGAAGGATATAAAAAGAGGGAATTCATGTTTTATTTCATACAGTCTGGTATTATCCCAGAAATGTGATTTAAATATGATGTAAACCTCATAATTATGAAGACCTCAGTCTGACTATAAACAAATTGCAGTCACTCATCATCTTTACTTTAAACATCAACTTTAAAGTCCACATCAGACATGCGACCATGAAGTTCATAGTAATGGGAGTTCATAGTCAAGTTATGATATTCATGGTCGAACTGTAAAGGCAATGGTAGAACTATAAGAAATTTATGTTGAACTGTACATTTCATTGTTTTACTGTGACATTTTACAGTACACATTTTTTCCTGGGCACACACACACACAAGCCCACCGATACCAAAATCTCCCCCTGATTCCCCCCCCATTAATAACGAACACACAGTATCATGCTGTAGCAACACTTCATAAACTGAACCCAAACATTTAGATTTGGACCTATAGGTTATTATAATCACAATAACACGGGGTCCGGGGTCTCCTTTTTTTTTTTATTATTCTGGTTGCTAATCACACCATTTTAAAGTGATTTGAGAGGGACAGGATTCAGGGATAGGCTACTAAAGACAGGCTCATCTTCTGTCTGTCTCGCGTCATGTTACCCCATGCATTAAACCACATGTCACTGCTTGACTAAATGAAAAATATAGGCTACTGAACATGCATGGAGATGGTCATAGTTGACAGAAATTACGATTTGTGCCAACATGTAGAAACACAACCACAGCCTTTAGACTTATTTGGTGCAAATCTTCTCCTTTATTTTGGTTATAGTCAGCGATTCACATTAACTGTAAGCTATCACCACAAGTGTATACTAAACGGTTTTGCCCAAGTTTGTGTGCCGTCATCACATTTTGCAAAATTAGGCTACCTTCGTTACTAACCTACCAGTTGATACTTTTTATGTGCATCGACTCGCAAATGATTGTGCCTCTAATGTAACACTCGGTGGAGAGACTTCCACTTTCCAAGTTTCACTTTCACTGTCATTGTGAGCTAAAAGGCTACTATATGGGAAATACTTTGAAGTTCCTTTTGAGTCCAAACATGAATAGGTTTTCTTTAACCTGTGCTACACTTTTCCACCAAGTTGTGCTAAAATTGTAGGCTACACGGAGTTGTTTTTATGTTGACAGACAAACCGCACTACAGTAGCCTACATGGTGCAGTAAATGGAAGCTCTTCGTAGTGCGTGCAACTAACGTCTATAAAAACAATATATTTATGGAATAAAACTAGACACCTCTGATTGCTGTTTACGGTTAAACTGTGATGATATGAACACCAGCCAGCGGAGGGCACTTATATAGCCTAGGCTACCATGCATGGACTCGTAGGCTATTTCCCCACAAACCAAGTGGCTGCTTGGACAAATCCACTTGAGGGGTGGGGCAGGGGGGCGCGATCGTAACACAGACTGAACCTGTCATGAAGAGGCCAAAATGATTGACCTGTCACCCCCCAACCCAAATGGATGTGTAGCACCCCTCTACTCTACTTAATAATAAATTGCACTTTAAAGTAAAAGAAGGTGCTTCTATGAGTTACTGTTAAGTTTAGGCCAGTTCTAGGTTCGGCATTAAGGAGGGAGTAAATTGACAAGGACACCAGTATGTAAAATGTTACAAATAAATAATGCAGGTTTATTAAATGCAAGAATATCTTTTCTCTATGAGAAAAGAAGAGGAAATATTAGTAAATAGAAAATAAATAGTAAATAAATACAAAACCCTATAAAATAATAAAAGAGCTCTTAAAAATGCAAAGTATCAAATCAATAGTTAAAAACTCAAATGTCCAAAAGAAAAGAAATACCCAGGTAAGGTGGTGTGAGTGTACAATGCCAGTGTATGTGTGAAGGCTTATCTGTATCCAGGGAACAGATCCAAGGGGTTGGTTATCCAGTATGAAAGGGCAGTTCAAGGGGTTGGTTATCAAGTATGAAAGGGCAGTTCAAGGGGTTGGTTATCCAGTATGAAAGGGTAGAACAGTTCAATCGATCCAAGGGGACTGACTCGCCATCCAGTGTTCCAGTGTACATAAAAAACCAATCTGCATACAGCAGTTTGAGAATACAATTAAGGATATATATTCAATATCAAAGTCGTAAGATATCATTAAATTCCAATTGAACTACAATTCCAGTTCAATTAAGTCCTATTAACTTAGCTAGGCACAAACTACGACGTTAGCGTCGCTGGTAATGAGAGAGAAGCGGTGCCGTTCTCACTCACTCACTCACTCACACACACACACACACACACACACACACACACACACACACACACACACACACACACACACACACACACACACACACACACACACACACACACACAGGCTACTACTGTGCGCGCTCCTCTAAACATTCTAATATTAACGTCTCCTATCTCTTAGGAGTTCGTTACTACTGTGGTGAACTGAGGGGGCAATGCCTGGAGATAATGAGGGAGCGTTTGATGCCTAATTGCCCTAATTGGACTCACCTGGGTAGGAGACAATATGAGCATGCAGAGGAGCAACGTGCGGGAGAGAGAGTCCGAGGTTGATCTGGAGCGTCCAGGCGAAACGCTGGGGGAGCGTTGGTCAAAACCGGGTACGAATTGTGCTGGTCGCGGTCAGTAGGATCGCCGCCAGTGAAGATAGCTGTAGGGGGGGAGGAAACCTTAGTATACTCGCGACTGGCGGGCGAGTTGGACTACTGGACTCGTGAGCCCCTGCACGAACTCCTCAGAACTTTCATACTGGAATTACAGACTAGAACTTTCACACTGGAACTACATACTGGAACTTACACACGGGAATTTACATACTGGAACCTCGCTGGCCACCTGAAAGTTCGATTCGCTGTCCCTTGCCATCAGGCCCCCAGGGGAGGGTCTCAGGGAGCAGGGAAGTCTCCCTTTTATTAACTCTCTAATTTGACTAATATGTATCCGTGTCTGTTTTTATAATTGAAAGTCGGGTAGCTTTTGTGCAACATAATTTATTAGTGACAGGGTTGCGGGCAACCTTTTATTGAGAACACTGGAAAGGTGTGCTGTGATACCCGAATGGAGATGTTTTCCTCTTTGTGGTGTTTATGAATTGCTGTGTTTTATTGGATTGCTGTTTTGCACGGATTGGGAGTGAGGATCCCCCAAATCATGTCAGTTGATTAATTATAATGTCCGGAGCTGCCTGGCTGTGCTTGTGGAAATAAATAAAGCTACTTTTGTACCGTCCGTGGTGGTGTGGGGTCTACACATTCTCCGAGTTGTCTACCTGGGGGAAGGGACAAAGGGGGTCGCTAGAGGGGGACCTTTTCCGACCCAGCAGATTTATTACACAGGTGGCAGCGGTGGGATCATGTCTGACTCAGAGAGCGTAGAACCATCGGTACCATCGGGCAGTAATCCAGCAACACGAACATCTCGCCCAGTGTTCATGCCTGAAACTTTCACGGGTACTAGCGGGGAGTGGTCCGACTAAAACACCCGGGCGAAGCCGCTGAGGTGAATGGGTGGGATGACGCTTTAAAAAATGAAGTTTATGTCCTCCTGTTGTCGGGCCGCTAGAGAGCTGTATTCAGGGTTACACTCCACTGCCCGTAATGACTATGTGAGTTTAAAAAGAAGCACTGGGTAGATGCTTGGAACCGTTACCAATAGCTTAAGACTGGAATAGGGCTAACTTTTGTCTAGTAGACGCTACCAAACGAGTCAGCCCGAGATTTTGGTACAGCCTTGCGCCGTCTCATTTATAAAGCTTACCCTTTGGCAGATAATGTCACTCGTGATATGTTCGCCCGAGACCACTTTGTTGAACATGTGGGGAGTGGCGATTTGAGAATACACGTCGGTAGTCAAAAACCTAACACATTGGAAGAGGCCATTAATATAGCGGCTGAGTTGGAATTGATAAAGAGTTTGGAAATGTCTCAAATCGGTCATGATACCAGGGTGCGAGCAGTGGTTGAAAAATCTCCTAGCGATAAACAAATGGAGCTTTTGCTGGGAGTGGTAGAGGGTTTAAGACAAGAAGTTAAAACCCTTCAGCATAGTGTGGCATCTCTGCAGGCCCCTGTGAGCAATAGAGTGACGTGAAATCGCAACGATGACTTGGGGAGGCGTGGCCAGACTAACATACCTGAACGCAACAGCAGCACGGGAGAGGGACGCGGTGCTGGGAGTGGGGGTTGCACTAGGCACCTGCGTCAGAATTGCCCTCACCTGCAGGGAAACTAGAGAAGGGGTGGGTGTAATGGGCCACATGCCCGCCTTTCTGCAGATCTGCAAGACTGGCCTACAATCATCTGGATAGCCCAGGAATCTACCTCAATGCAAAAATAGGTGGGTGTTTAGTGCATATTTTGGTAGATACTGGGGCTCAAGTCTCCATCATCCCTAAGCACAGGTGGTTACAGATAACAAAGGGATGGGGAGTTAACAGGTATCAGGGACAGCCTCAGCTGCAAATGGGAGTGATATGTGTGTAGTGGGGGAGGTGGCAAACCATCTGTCAATTCGACTCATTGGCTCTTGGTCATTGAGAGTTTTAGTGGTTGATGTGTCGACTGAGATCTTGCTGGGGATTGATTTCCGGACAAAATATGGGGCTGTAGTCGATCTGGCTAATAAATGTTGCTGCTTGATGGGGAAGAAATTACCACTGATATCTATGAATGAGGCTAGTCAATAAATTGGTGCCTGTACAGACTGATACTGTGGTGGGACCACGCCGAAGCAATTATTTCAGGGCGGTAGAGGGACTCTTAGCCGGGTCGGGGCCGCCGGGCTGCTGGAGCGGCCTGATTCCCTGGTCCTCCTATTGCAGATTTGATGGAGGCGGGTGGTTTGTAGAGCTCAGCAGGGAGGGTACCAGTGAGGGTTATAAATGTGACTGAGGAGCCTTGTATTTTGAAGAAGGGTATGAAGGTGGGCACTATGTATACCGATGTAACTATAGAAGACCATACCGCACCAGCTGAATAATGGTTGGTCTGTGGAGACTCTCTTTTCCAAGCTTGGGCTGGTGGGAAAACAGCTCTCCAGCAGAGCAAAAAACCGCGGTGAGCTGCTCCAGCCATAGTGGGTTTTTAGCCAAAACGATAACGATTTGGGGAGGACTCATAGGACGCAGCATCAGATCGATACTGGAAATGCTAGACCAATTAAAATGCCCCCGCGCCGGGTACCCCTACACTTACAACAGGAGGTCTCAGATCATATCAAACAGATGCTGGATAATGACATCATACGCCCTTCATGTAGTCCCTGGGCTGCCCCAGTAGTCCCGGGTCAGAAAAAAGGACGGTAGTCCCGCGCTTTCTGTGTGGACTACCGTAAATTGAACGTAAGTCACAGTAAAGGATGCTTACCCTCTGCCGAGGATCGACGGCGTGTTGGACAGTCTGGCAAATGCTCACGAGTTTTCCACCCCGACCTGGCCAGTGGCTACTGGCAGGTCGAGGTTGACCTCGCGATAAAACCAAAGACCGCGCTTTTATTACTAGACAGGGTTTTTGAGTTTAATGTGCTGAGTTTTGGTCTCTACAACTCACCCAGCACGTTCCAGCCGCTTGATGGACTTGGTGCTGGCTGATTTGCAGTAGTCAACATGTTTAGTCTATTTGGACGATATTATTTGTTTTGGCCGACATTTGACCTAACAGCTGCACAGACTGGATGAGGTTCTCTTAAAGTTGGGTCAAGCTAATTTAAAGGTGAAGCCTGGTAAATGCAATTTATTTTGCGGACAGAGGTACGCTATCTGGGACACGTTATTTCAGCTCAGGGGATTATGGCTGACCCCTCGAAAGTAGAGGCCGTGAGGAGCTGGCCGGTTCCAAAAACTCAAACAGAAATTAAAAGTTTTCTTGGTTTGGCGTCGTATTATCGCCGCTTCATTAAGGATTTTGCACAGATAGCGAGACCATTACATCAACTTACTGAAAAGGGAAGAAAGTACAAGTGGGACCATTCATGTGAAGAGGCTTTTCGGCAATTAAAAACAAGTCTGATTACGGCCCCAGTTTTAGCATATCCAGATCCCAAAAAAACGTTCATTTTGGATACAGACGCAAGTGATTTTGGTATTGGGGCAGTGTTGTCGCAGGAAGGGGATGGGGGTATGGAGAGGGTAGTGGCATATGCCAGTAGAGCACTAACGAAGAGGAGAGAAAATCGCACCACAAAAAAGAGTTGTTGAGCATGGTGGTTTTACTAAACATTTTAAACATTATCTACTAGGCAAAGAATTTATTTTACGTGCACTGACCATAGCTCACTAAGATGGCTACATAATTTCCAGGGCCTTGAAGGACAATTGGCTCGATGGGTGGAGCAGCTGGCAGCGTTTCACTATAAAAAAATCACACACCGGCCTGGCAAATTACACACCAATGCGGATGCGTTGTCTCGCAGGCCCTTACCTTTATCTGAGACCTGGACAATGACGAGTCTTCCTAGTGGTTCTCTAGAGAAACAGAAAATTCCTACGGAGAATATTTGTGCAGTTAGAGTGGAGGCTCAGACCCAGACAGGGAGTGTAGGGCTGAGTCCAGGGATGAATTGACTCAAGCGCGAGAAGGATGACCCGAAATCACTTTAATTATTAAATTAAAATCGGATCCGCGAGGGAGGGTGGATGTGGGGCAGCATCACCCCGAGCTGCAGAAATATCTGACGGTATGGGATCAGCTTCAGAGCACAAGGGCAACGCTTTGGTCCGGTGCCACCTACATATTCTGATGCAGCCTCCTCAGGTACTCAGGTGGTACTTCCCCGCACGATGGTGCAGGCTGCACTGCAAATGCTGCATAGTAGTGTGTTTGGGGCCCACTTAGGGATTCAAAAACTGCAGGCTAAAGTTAAAGATCGTTTTTATTGGCCTGGATGGTTTGGGGATGTTCGGCAGTTTTGTAGAGCATGCCCGACTGTGCCTCTCGAAGTCGCAAGGGCCTTCTCCTAGGGCCCCCTTGAACCCTTCTGCTACATTTCGACCGCTAGAGCGCATTGCAGTGGATATATTGGGTCCCTTGCCCGAAACTCTAGATAAAAATAAATACATTTTAGTAGTGGGTGACTACTTCTCCAAATGGACCGAAGCTTACGCGCTGCCAAATCAGGAAGCAAAATCTGTGGCACGGGTCCTGGTAGAACAGTGGGTGTGTCGGTTTGGGGCTCCACGCAGCATCCATTCTGATCAAGGAGAAATTGAGTCCATACTGTTCAAAAGAGGTTTGTCAATTGCTCTGTATACATAAGACACTTAACATCTCCCTACCACCCTGAATCGAATGGGATGGTTGAGAGGTTTAACCGCACCCTGTTGTCCATGTTGGCATTGTTTGTAGAGGACAACCAGTGTAATTGGGATGTATTGTTACCCTATGTGCTCATGGCCTACAGGAGTAGTGTTCACGCCTCCACTGGGTTCACACCGCATAAGGTATTGTTTGGGCGGGAGATAATCCTTCCTGTGGATGTGATGTGGGACACAGGCCATAGAAAAGGTTCTCTGCAGTGACTGATTATGTGGGCGGGCTTACTGGACACATTATCTACAGTGGTTGACGAGTGAAGAGACATCAAGACAGGGCTTCAGTGCAGCAGAAGGCTGCATTTGATTTCAAAGTCAACCATCAGTACTACACTATCGGGAGTTGGTGTGGGTCCAAAATAAAAAGCCAGGAAGAGGGTCGTTGTCCAAAATTGCAGAGGCGTTATAAAGGCCCATATAAAGTGTTGGGATCCATTTCAAATGTGCTCTATAAGTTGGTTTTGCCTGAAGGGGTCCTGAAATGATAGTACATTTTAACCGACTGAAACCTTTTTTGTCTGCCTGTCTGTTGCTTCAGGGGAGCCATCGGAAACCCCAAGGGACAACACAGTACCCAATGACTCGACCTCCCTCATCAGCATCCCAGGCCAGTCAGGCCACAGGAGGAATGCAGCCTGATGGGGATGATGCTGAGAGGGATGTGCCATCAAGTACGTCTCCCGTGGCTGGAACGTTGCTGGAGGCGGCAGCAGCTGTAGCTGTTTCAGAGCAGCAAGCACAGGAGGGGAATGGAGGCTGGCCTACCGAGCCAGGTTCTGAAACCAGCGGGCAGGACCCAGAGGGAGCCAGTGAGGTGGGGATGGGTGATGGGGCCCATCCCCCTCACGGCACCAGCACGTCCACGTCGGGATAGGCGGCGACCTGCCTGGACTAATGATTTTCAGCTAGGATCAGACTGACTCGGGGACGAGTCTCTTTTCATTAGGGAGGGAGAAGTGTGGTGAACTGAGGGGGCAATGCCTGGAGATAATGAGGGAGCGTTTGATGCCTAATTGCCCTAATTGGACTCACCTGGGTAGGAGACAATATGAGCATGCAGAGGAGCAACGTGCGGGAGAGAGAGTCCGAGGTTGATCTGGAGCGTCTAGGTGACACGCTGGGGGAGCGTTGGTCAAAACCGGGTACGAATTGTGCTGGTCGCGGTCAGTAGGATCGCCGCCAGTGAAGATAGCTGTAGGGGGAGAGGAAACCTTAGTATAGGCCTTTGCTAGACTGGCGGGCGGGCGAGTTGGACTACTGGACTCGTGAGCCCCTGCACGAACTCCTCAGAACTTTCATACTGGAATTACAGACTAGAACTTTCACACTGGAACTACATACTGGAACTTACACACGGGAATTTACATACTGGAACCTCGCTGGCCACCTGAAAGTTCGATTCGCTGTCCCTTGCCATCAGGCCCCCAGGGGAGGGTCTCAGGGAGCAGGGAAGTCTCCCTTTTAATAACTCTCATTTGACTAATATGTATCTGTGTCTGTTTTTATAATTGAAAGTCGGGTAGCTTTTGTGCAACATAATTTATTAGTGACAGGGTTGCGGGGAACCTTTTATTGAGAACACTGGAATGGTGTGCTGTGATACCCGAATGGAGATGTTTTCCTCTTTGTGGTGTTTATGAATTGCTGTGTTTTGGATTGCTGTTTTGCATGGATTGGGAGTGAGGATCCCCCAAATCATGTCAGTTGATTAATTATAATGTCCGGAGCTGCCTGGCTGTGCTTGTGGAAATAAATAAAGCTACTTTTGTACCGTCCGTGGTGGTGTGGGGTCTACACATTCTCCGAGTTGTCTACCTGGGGGAAGGGACAAAGGGGGTCGCTAGAGGGGGACCTTTTCCTACGCAGCAGATTTATTACACTACCAACGATCATATATTTAAAATCATGTAATTCAATATATTCATTAACAACTTCTCTATTACTCAAAAACATACTTAAAGACAATTTTATTACAATAGCAGCACTTAAAAGAACAATAAAGTAAAAGCATCTCCGATTGGTTTTTAATTAGTTAGCTCAGTTTTCTAGCATGCTAATCATCCTATTGACTTGAATGCACTATCAGCTAACGGTGCTAATCACTCGCTAGCAGAATGCTAGCAAAGTATTTTAACTCACCGGAGTTCGAGGTTCAAACAACACAGGTCTTCAACAATCAGTAGAAAAATAGGTATAAGGAAAGGTAAGATGATTCAATACGATCAATAGATTTAGATAAAGTTAGTATTCATTTTCTTAAGAGGATTATCAGAAACGTTTAATCAATTTCATTCAAGTGGAGTCTCGAGAGTGAAAAAACAAACCCGTCACCTAGGAGATGACTATACCACAATACAAGTATTTTGGAATACCTGCACTTTCAAGCAGACCAAAAAAGAAATACATATAATCATGTAAACTCAGCTTCTTGCTATTTATTCATATTTATTCTATTTATATATTAAAATATTTGTTGTACAGATTACCAGTCCGAGCCTGGCTGCTGCATGCAACGTGCATCATGGAGAGGGCGGGGGTGAATTCACCGTCGCTACTACAGGAGTGGAAAAATCAGAGGTCTGGAAAGTGTTTGGAGTGGTGCTGGATTCTGATGGAAATTCTACAGGTTATGTGCAATGCTCAAAAAGCAATGTGCTGATGAAATACGTGACCCTGCCAGGCGAAACCAGTCGCTGTGGTAAAATGTACAAAATTAACTTATTGTGCTCACATGAACGGCCATAAACTAAGGTTTCCAACGATATGTATATCAAGGGTATTGCAAAACGTATCACTAAGAACCGCATCCAAAGTTGGCATGGTTCTTCCGTCACAATATGCCAGAAGAGGAGAAAATCACCGTTTTAAAGGCACACTATGCAGTTTTTTTAGCTTAATGTGCAAGTTTTTTTAGCTTAATTTACCTTAATTTAACAGCTTCAGACTCATTGAAATGGTTATATGATTTTTCCGGGTTGAATGGTGGCCGTCTCGCTCCCCTGCAGCGCCTGTGAGCGGAAAAAACACCCTTGCAACTGTGCGCCGGCGGGAAAAAGTGCAATATAAATAAAGCTGCCTTGCCTTGAATTCTCACGTCCACATAAGTAAATGAGAGGGAAATACAGGCTTACCTTTGAGTTGTTTTCTTTCTGCTCACTTTTTTCCACACCCTGTCGATCACAGGTGATCAACTGACTACAGTAAGTCCCGTCAAGTGGAGTATGCTAAGGTAAGATAAGGTGGGAGAGAGGGAGGAGTTTAAAGTGCCCATATTATTACTATTCTTCAACAAGTTCAAATAGGTCTATGAGTTCCAGAAAACATGTTTCTGAAGTTTGCTGGAAATAGCTTGTAGGAAAAGATTTTTACCTCTACCCTCACTGAAAAAAAAAGAATCACTGTGAAATTACTTGATTTTATCATGTACATCGGTTGCACATTAATGAAATGTCTAGGTTTACAAAATTGATTCATGCTAACCGAATTTGATCAAGTAATTTCAGTGAAATTGCTAGACAGCTAGCGGTTGGTTAGGTCAGGGTCTGACTGGGAACAAAATTCGGCCCTGGCAATTTTCTCCTGGACCGGCCCACTACTGGACCAACGACAACCCCCCACACACACACACACAAACACACAATTTACGTTAAGTTGTGAAGACCAATACCCTATTTTGAATGACAAAACAGCTTTGGCGTGTGTAACAGCTTAGAATGGCTTACAATGTATCCAGCAACATATAACATATTTGGGGACATGAACACTATGGCTCCAGGCATCCCAAAGTGCTTGGAGGAGAATGCACTGAAGTTCTTGAATTGTCAAGGACCAGTTGGGGCAGTTTCATGTCTCTGTTACTGACAGTTTCGATCGTCAAAAGGTGATAATTGCTAAGAATCTTGTAGGGACTGTTTTTAAAGATTAGAAATAGTCTGTGCTGTGCAGGGTGAGACAAGGTACTCTTGTTTTGCATGATATCTCAGCACCCAAAGTTGTTATAAATCCATAGTATAGCACATATATTATCATCTAATGTTGTGATAGACCTTTGTATGAACGTGTGTTCTATTTGCTATTTATGGCCTGTAGGCCTCATTGACCTGAGCTCATGCAAGTCAGAAAGGGGAAGATTCTATTGGGGAAAGGTTCCAGTGGGGGTTGGCATAGAAGCAAAGAGGGGGAGTGAGGGTGTTTTAATGTACAGAAGCAAGTGTAGCAGGGTTAATTAGGCTTCCCTGAATTCCCCCATCGTTTCTACAAGTTCTATTGTAGTTTCCCACACCTCTGAGGTACAGTAGGTTGTAGGGGGGTGTGGCTTGGGTGTGGCAGGGGTCGGTTCCCACACTGAAGACCCCTTAAGTGTTCATGTAGCCCCCTCCTCTGCCTCTTTTGCTACTGTCCTGAGGCAGAGGTATGTGAAGTCTTGCATACAATACATCATATATTTTATTTATGCTTTTTTGGTTACTTGTATGGTGCATTTTTCACATAGAACTGTTTTCTGGTGTTGCACACCTTATATACGAGTTATGTTATGTACACAGCGATACAGCTGGAGAGGATGCTCTCGATGGTGCCTCGGTAGAATGTGGTCATGATGGCTGGTGGAGCACTTGCTGCGGAAACTCAGGCGAGCAAGTGCTCCACCAGCCATCATGACCACATTCTACCGAGGCACCATCGAGAGCATCCTCCAGCTGTATCGCTGTGGGGCGGAAGCTGCACTGAATACAACAGGAAAGCCCTGCAGCGCATAGTGAACACAGCTGGAAGGATTATTGGTGCTTCACTCCCCTCCCTGAAGGACATTTACACCACCCACCTCACCCATAAGGCGACCAAAATTGTGAGTGATGCAAGTCACCCCGCTCACAATCTGTTTGATCTACTGCCCTCTGGGAAGAGGTACAGAAGCTCGCGCTCCCAAGACTACCAGACTCACCAACAGCTTCATACACCAAGCCGTGGGATGCTGAACTCTCTCCCTCCTCTCCCCCTCCACCCTCAGCTACATAACATCCTGGACATTGGACCCAAAATGGCCGCCTGCACTCCACTTGCACACTTGCACACTTGAACACTTTACAACTGGTGTTGTCCTGAAACACAACACTTCTGCTGCTCTTACATAACTTGCACCACTATGCCACTTTCTTCTTACTTAGGTCAAACAGAACTACCCAGCCTTTTAGCCTTTTATTGGCCTGAATTTGCACTAGTATTTTTATTGACTGTCTATGTCTTCACCACAATTTCAACCACATTTTGACTTTGATGTTTGCTCTTATGTTTTTTCATTATTATATGTGCCCTCTTATTTACTTACAGATTTACTTGACTTTTTTTGTTTACTGTGATGCGACTGGCTCGCCCCCTGTCTGATGTGTTTGTTTTGTCTTATATTTCAGGTGAATGTCTATTATGTACTTTTGGATGACGTTTTCATACGGTCCGGGGTGGGATTGTGGCGGCGTGCCTGGTTTGGTTGTCGGGACTATTTGTAGTTTAGTGGTCCATAACGCATGGGGCTACGCAGTGGTGTACTGCCCTCTCTATAGCTCTACCTGCATGCCTACGTCTGGTTGTTGTTTTCTTTGATTTGGCGGCTATACGGTGTGTTGTCCCGTCCTTTTGCTTGGAGTTGCATGTTTATTCTGTGTTGTTTTCTTTGATTTGGCCTATATCGCCGGCTATACCTGGTGTGTTGTGTGTTGTTTTTTTTGTTTAACCTGCATGTTTATTTTGTTTGTTGTTTTCTTTGATTTGGTGCATGCGGTTATGCAGTGCTGTACTGTTTCTCCCTATGCTTGACTCGCACGCTTTTTCTAACTGTTGGCCTATTGGTATCTTTGAGGTGTGTGTTTGTGTATGTGTACTGTAACTTAAATTACTGTGACCAGGGCAGCTTCACTGTCAGGATCAACCTCTGGGCCCTGGTGGACAGCCTGACTGCCTCCCCTCCCCCTGCCTGAGATAAGTAGCCTAGTTTGATAAATGGGCTATTGGTGAATGAATGATTGCCATATAATTACTGTCAAGCCTTTTACCAACTCTTGTCTCTCTCTCTCTCTCTCTCTCTCTCTCTCTCTCTCTCTCTCTCTCTCTCTCTCTCTCTCTCTCTCTCTCTCTCTCTCTCTCTCTCTCTCTCTCTCTCTCTCTCTCTCTCTCTCTCTCTCTCTCTCTCTCTCTCTTTTGCGCTTTCTCTCTCTTCCGGACAGGTGTGGTGGGTTTCCCACAGGCGGCAGGCCAACCTTCAGGTGGCGGAGTTCCCCCCTCACTTTTCTCTGCTGTGTACAACGGGTGCTTTATTCTGAATTGCAGTGCCATTATCCTTCACGTGTGGTGCGTGTCTTCTGGGTCCCTCCTTTTCCCCCTTTTTGGAAATCCTGCTCGCTGTGGTAAGCCCCCTGCCCTGCTCCACTCCCTTTTATTACGAGTCACAGGTTAAGCTACGGTGTAACAGTGGGGTTGCCATCATTAACCATCCAGTAGATCTGACCCAGGCGTCTCCTGTATTTATACCTGATGCATTGCTTTTATGGTTGAATCTGTGTATGTATCAATAAACTTAACTCTTGTCTCTGGCCTAAGAGTGTACGAATCTGTGTTGCCTTGTGGGTATTATAGGGAATATAGTATAACTGGTCCTAGGGTGTAACCCCCTAGGTGGCGTAGTCGACTCCAAATTTCCTTGCCACGTCACAATTAGGTAAGCCCATCACCTAAATGGAGAGGAGGTTATGTGGCGCAGTCTACTTCACTTCTGCACTAACCCCTGTCATCCGATGACAAATACAGCTTATCGGCTCGCAGGTAGGCTATATCTCATATCGTAGTTAGAAGTATGCCTAGTAGTTTCTGGGTTTTGTTTGATAGCGTTAACCTTTACAGTTTTTTTCTTCTGACCTAGTCGGAGAATAGGGAGCTTACCACTCCAGGGCCGAAGTTATCCGTAACTTCGGGGCTAACTCCCTAACACTCTATCTGAAAGTGGTTAGCAAATGAACGAGGATTTTGGTTTTATCTGCGGATTTATTTTTGCATTATTTTGAATATGACTAGCTCCAGTCTCAACAGCACGTCTACTTTTTCCACACGCATCTCAGTTCTAACACACATATCCCCTCTCGCTTTCTCTCTCTCCATCCCTGCGCTGGGGCTCTCTTAAAGGAGCTGCATCATTTTACAACAATTGCATCTACATTTTTATATTGGAATGTTTTGTCAAGTGTAAGTTTAAACTACCGTGATCAATTTAAGTTCCAGTGCCCCCCCTGGAAAGGTGTAATGCCCGTCTGTGAATTTGTGTCTGCCGCCGGGTCTGGTGCAGGGGGTGCGAAAAAAAGGGCAGACACGAAATGGGGGTACGTGAAGGCACTCTAGGGGATACGTGAGATTTTAACCCTTTCGAAGCCGATTGACGCAAAGTGCGTCAAAAAACGCACCCTTTCTTCTCTGTTACATTGGTCCGCAACTGTTCATAGTAGCGAGAAGCCTTTACAGAGCAGAAGTGGGGCTTTCCAACGAGATCACGCGCTTGTCTGTACGTTAAAGTATGAAGATTAAAAAAAATCATGAAATTAAATCAAATTGCATCATATTTACAGTCTCTGCGTTCACCTGCGCACCCATTACTCTCGTTTGAAACCCGTGAACGCATAGATATGGCAAGCATATCAGATGAAAGAGGAGACACAGGGCTATCCATTACCAAGTATGTCGATCCTTCTGGCTTATGAAAACAGACGAAGTGACTGCAAAATAATAACGTCATGTACAAAAACCAACTGCACACCCATTACTCTCGTTTGAATTACTCGCGGACATGTCATCGAATAGATATGCCACTCAGATGAAAGAGGAGACACAGAGCTATCATTGGATACCAAGTACATCCTTCTGGGTTATGAAACAGACGAAGTGACAGCAAAATAATAACTTCATATAGCTCTACTTACCTCACGTTTTTCTCTGTTTTTGTGGCAAAGCATGTTTATAATCCAACGCTATTGTGTGTTTCTCTATGGCAAAGAATGTTCATAATCTGGTTTTGAGATCCTAGCAAATTCCTGCATGGCATTCAATTGAAGGCACATTGCATCCCAATTTGTTTGACAAAGATCACCTTTTTTGCCTTTACTTTGTTCATGGCAATGCAGTAAAAAGTTGTAGAATCATGAGTGCTGACAGGCACAGAAAGGCTTACACGTAAACTCGGGTCGGGTCAGATCAGTTCGTGTTACAGATATGGAGCGCAGAAAGGTAATTTTTAATCACTAATTAATGTATAACATGATTACAGTCAAACACAAAGGGAACAGGCACAGTTGGGTAACTCATTCTAGTGTCGTTTTCTTACTCGGGGATAAACAGTGACAGGTTACCGGGGGACCTTTTACGATAACCTTCAAAATGTAGCAAGTAGGCCTACTGTAGGTTACGTGCAGATCTTTTCATCACAGTCATTGACAAGGCTGCGTGCACAGGACAGAAAATGGAGATTGTGATCATTATTATTGTAGGCTATAGACTACCTCCTTTTATTAAATGGAAATTCAGGTTATGCTGGTGTGTCTGTGTCTGTCAATATCAGGCGCAGTTTATTTTAGCAGATTATTCATTTAGAACTTGTAGCCTAGACTAAATCACTCTGTGCGTAAAAAGACGCTACTTGCAGTCCAATCAGCTTGAATGAAATCACTACACCGCACCTAACGTAATGGCAATTTTTGTTAGTCTAATAATAATTTTAAAAATAGTCTATCTTATATCGTAATATCCCACGTGAAAACGTGCGTGAATAGTTTTTGCACCCCCACTTTCAAACTCGTTCCGGCGCCGCTGCTGCGTGTCTCATAGTCTTGCCGCGCGCTCTCTTTTGCTATTGTCCAGAGGAGCTGTGATGCGACTGGCTCGCTCCCTGTCTGATGTGTTTTGTTTTGTCTTATATTTCAGTAAAGAGTCAAAGACCAGGGGCCGGTTCCCCGATAGCGCTCACTCTTAGCGCGCTAAGAAGACTCCAAAGATTTATCTTACCAAAGTTGTTTATGTTCCTAAGTGTGTGTTCCCCGAAGTGTCCCTTAGGAAACTTCTTAACACGCTGCCTCTTACGTTCGACGTTACAAAGGCGCTGTCCCAAGTGAAGGTGCTGAATTGGTTGACATCGATTGCTCAGGAATCGATTTTCTACTTCACGTGAAGGTGCATGACGGCGTTAAGAAACACAACACGTTCTATGCAAATGAAACATTCCTCAAATTATTCCAGTACCATTTATTTTAACATAGTTTAAGTTATCGGTAAAATATAAACTATTAACTAAATGATCAAATTGTCAGTAATATGTTCACACGATATGTTGTGACTGGTAGACTAACCGGGTAGGCCTATCCCTCGCTAATCATCCACCCTCCTTATCCCGTTGTGCCACTTGTGCCGCTTCTTGACATGGGTTTAACAACTTCGTAAAATTATGTAATACACTTTTATATTAATGGTAAGGTACCTTACAATTATAATTGATTGGCAAGCAGCTGCAGTTACTTCTGTTTAATGCGGTATTGATAGATAGATAGATAGATACTTTATTGATCCCCAGGGGAAATTCAAGGTTCAAATAAAAAAAATGCCATTGGTTAATGTTTTCAATAAAAAGCAACCTCAGACAATGAACAGAGAGAGATTTAGATACAGTATGGTGGGAAGCAAGCAAAAAAAAAGGGCACCAAGCTTCTCGTCAGAGGAACTTGAAGTTTTGCTGGACGAGGTGAGCTTATTGCAAGGTGACACTGTTCAGCTTTGAATAACTTGTGCAACAGCAACAAAAAAAAGAGCTATGGGGCTGACATGGACTACACGGCGCTTTTTTCAATTCATTCAATACAAGGACACGTTGGATCGCTGCCATAGGCCTAGTTGGTCGCTTACTGGACACCACCATGCTTACCCATTTATAGATCTTAGCCATTTAGAGGCAAATTCTTTGCCAGCTTTTAATTATCAAAAGTGATTGCCGATTTGAATGCTTTAATGACATTACTAACTAGACTGCATTTCGGGAACTGCAAAGTGTGCTTGCCCTGGTCCGGTCTGCGTGAGCAGACAGTGGCATACGCTATGCTGAACCTGGCTTGATCCAAGCATTCTAACAGTGCCTTTCAGTGTTGGAGCAGTGGCAATACCGCAAAAGCTCTAGGAGAGGGCTATTCAACTATTGGCTTGCGGGTTGAATGTGGTTCGTTGGATTTTACCTGTGGCCTGCCTTTGAATTTAGCTTCTATGACTAAGATCAAATCAATAAAATAAAACAACAGCAGTGATTGGCTGCAAAAATAAATAATGTCACGCGTCTTGCACCTCTCAAACTGGGCTATCAGGTAACCTAGAAGAATTGAAATTATGAAATATGACTAAGAAATTCAAATGCTGCTTGCTTGTCAGGATACTTTTTCACTGATTTATTTTAAAAATATGAGCTATGAGTGTGAATGTTATATATTCCATCCCCTAATTCTGTTTTACTGGTTTATTTGACAAATAATCTATATGGATTTGCTCTATAAAGACCTTATGTCTGTTTAGGATTGTTTTGAGAGCCTATTGATGTATCTCAGAATAAAGTAATGTCCACAACATTAGTGATGTTTTTTTGTGTGTGTGAATGTATTTTACTTAACTCATTAAATGTAGCTGGATACTCATGAACACATGTCTCTAATTGTGTGGCCCATAACGACCCAGTGGATCATGAAAACGTTCACATTCCTTGCTTGATGTTGGTACATTAATCCCATTCAGATTGCCACTTATCTGTGATGTAAGAGTTCAGTATAGGTTTAAGGTCCGGGGCACGGATTTGACATTCTGTGACTTCTTCATTGAGGGCTTGCTTAGCAGCACTGTCCGCTTTCTCATTTCCCCTCAGACCAACATGGCCTGGGACCCAGCAAAAAACTACACTGAAGTTCTGGTTCTTTAGACGTTGTAGTTGATCAAGCTCAGCTTTGGTTGTACTTTTTGCGTGACATTAAAGCCTACTGGAAAGATTTTTAATTGCAATTTAATTGAATGCAATTTACTTTTACGATTAAATAAATTAATTTATCCCTCTCACCCATAGTTTTCTATTTATTTACAAATGTACATAGGCCTACTGTAATTACATTTATACATAGTTATTCTACTGATCTTCATACTATTCATCCTGCACATAGACTTATTCTTACTACTCTTATGATGTTGTTTCTGCACTACAATGACACTGTTTCCACACTGCACATAGCTGTATGTTATGTACATATCTGTTATATATTTGTCATATCCATAATTATTCTGTTTTATTATATTCTGTTAATACACTGCATATATCTATATTATTATTTCTACTATTATACTGTTACTGCTACATCTACAGTACATACATTATTTTACTTATTGAATGAGGTAACTGCTAATACACTGCACATATTTATATTTAATTCATATTACTCTAAACCACCTTCTGTAAATCAACTGTATACCACTGTCTACATTGCACTATATTTCTTGACCTGTCTCTGTATATTTCATCACCTTTCTATACTTTGCATCACATTGAATGCATACTGTAGGCTACATGAATCACAGCTAAGATCTTTGGTTGCTATGAAGGCCATTCTAAATGGATGGTTGCTATGGCCAAAGGCCAGTTCTATCTCTGCCGTTGTCAAGCGGGCATATCCTAACCTTATCTTATTTGAAGCATCTCTATTTTACTTAGCCTACTTCCATACAGTACAGCGAGTTCCATTAAGAAGTGGCCACTTCATTCACACTTACCGTGATCCACGCAGCAACATTATTAAATTAATCTGTCACCATATGCCTATGCCAACGTTTGTAAGGAGGAGAACATTTTAATTTGATTCACAATGAAACGTTACATTTAATGTACATGTTGACAATGAGTAGGCTAGTTTTGGTTGTTGTTGGTGGGGTTACTGCATCCCTTAGTTATGCCTAACATGCAAAATTGTTCCCTCGCGATTAGCTCCTAGACGCATTTCAAAACATTGCGACGTGAAATCAAAGATTGTTAAGGCGGAGCAAGATACTTCGTCGTAGTTCATGTCTATGGGCGCGAAATGGGGATCGAATCCTGTCTGCATAAAGAGGCGTGTCGATGACGTATTGATGAGCGTATGTTGCAACCGGCCAACAGCAGCGGCATAAATAACCGGCGCACACCTGATATAAAGTCAATTTTCTCCAGACTGGAATGCTCAAAAATGCTAAAAATGTACCTGAAATGTTCAGAAGGGTTTGAGGATCATGAAAACGTGCCCGAAATTCACATTCCTAACTCTATAGAACCTTGGCATATGTGGTAAAATTCTGAGCTGTGCCCATAGACTTCAATGGAGCAGTTGCCCTTTATGCCTCTGCTCTGCATAAAGGGGGATTTTGACCCCCCCCCCCTCGTGCGATCCGGGTTCCCGGAAGTGGCTCCTGATGAAATATCTTGCTCCGCCTTAACAATCTTTGGTGAAATTAGCCTGGGTGTTCCCATGCTGCCTTGCGCGCGATTTGATTCACGCTGCTAAGGCAGCCTGGAGACCATGGAGCAAATTTTCGCCTGAGATAGGGAACCAATCACAGAACAGGGGGGAAAGCAAGACGATGATGAGCTATGCACAGACACATTTGATAGACATCCGTGGCACCCAATAAACGGATCTGGGCATTTTTTTCAAATACGAGAAAATGAACGTTTGGTTCCCAGACCACGTCTCATTGAGAAGTGGTGGCGCTAGCCAGGCTAACGTGAAATGCCACCACAAAAAATTGTTCGGTCTTAGTGAGTTAGGAGTCTTCGCGACTTCTTTTAAGCTGTCACAGACTCAGGCGCTACTTTTAGGGCTAAAATGCTTCCTGAATTACTCTTAGTAAAAAAAAAATAAGAGTCCTAAAGTTACGAGTACAAGCATTTCATATCAAATGAACATGGCATCACGCTAAGCAACATAAATCCCATACAGCAACATCTCCTCCCTAGCTTCTAGCCACACAAGAAATGAATAATGTTAAATCTCTGCTTAGCATGCTTCTCCGCTTAGCATTCTAATAACAGAAGGGGCACATTTATGTTGACCACTACCATATGACTCATTATATCTGTAACTGTATAAACTGTACTTTCATAAAGGACGCACACCATCCAGCACATACACATGGAAACCGATATTTTAGGCACTTGGAAGCTCTGTTCTAGAATCTTTGCTCTGTTGTTCCCAGAGTTGCTAGGCAACAACAAATAAACGAAATGACAGTCTTTGATACCAATGGTATCAAAAGTGTACGAGTGATTACGAATGGATGTGTGTGGTTTGCAATTAGAATAAACAAGAAATAACATTTCCAATAATTTCCCATGATAAATTACATATTTGCACCTTCCTTACTTATGAAGCTCACTAATGCCACCGTATTTAGTAAAATGTAATACAACGTTGCCACCTAGCGTTCAGATGTATTTCACATTAACGTGACATTGCTTGCTTATTCTTTCGTCAACTCCATGCTTTTAGGAAAACAATCTTTTTATCATAGTTCCCTCTTCAATGAGCGATTACCAGCTCATTTTTGTAACAGAGATAGCTGTTTATTGTCCCTAGGTTTAAAGAAACACCTATTAATACGTAGCCAATGGAGTGCTGCCGACCACAGTTCATTACGGCCCAGAATGCCTTGCATGTCTTTACAACAAAACAACACAGTAAAACCTAAATGCCCGTAAACATATGCATTTGCATACTTGTAACATTTTTAATACTACTCTCCCATCATGATATTTAACAATAATTAATTTGAATACCGTCAATGTGAAAACAACTCTATTATGTAAGCTATACATAGCTACTGTTCTCCTTGCTATTTCAGTTCGTAAGTCCATACTATCCCATGGCAGAGCAAGGATTTCATGATTGGGCAAGATTGCCCGGAGAAATTGTGGCTACCCAGAGGCATTGAGCATACTTGGAAGGCGTAGTGATAGAAGGTGAATGGTGTAAAGGTGAATGGTGAGAGTTACCAAATACCTGTGGGTGGTTTGCAAAAAGATGGAAACTTTTGGAATATTTCTTTTTTTTTTTTTTAGCTTATGCACCCTCACATTGGAGTCCCCAGTTCATATACAAAATTTGGTATCGATATGGATGACTTCCTGTTTGAACCGCCCGCCCGATTTCGTTTGGCTGTGACGGGCAAACGCTTTTCGAAAAATCAAAAAATCCTTCCGGTAACTTTTGTGAGGCTTGGTCCAAGGATAATGTACATCAAGTTTCGTGGCGTTTGGACCAAATTTGTGACCTGTGAAAATTTAGTTTCGCTTTCTGTTCAATCCAATATGGCGGACGAACGACACGCCCACCTGACGTCATCTTCGCGACCAACTTACACCGGTACTGACCGGACGTTTTAAAAAGTGTCTGTGTCTCAAAGGGCCTAGGCGCTAGAGCTGACAAAAAATTAGGGAGACGGGAAAAATAATAAAACTTAAGAAGAACAATAAGTGTGCTGCTTTGCAAGCACACTTAAATAGCCTAGGCTAATTACCACCATATTAGTTCTGATACCAAATAAAGTGAACTTCATAAATAGGCCTGCATCCATTGCGAACATATTTTATTAGTCTTAAAATGTCCATAACATAAAATCATCATTGAGCCACAACATTGTCAACATACTGTCGGCCTACCATAGTTTGACTTGTACTGAGCTGCGCTGATTTCTAAAGACTGCTGCACAGTGGCGTGACTAAGCGTCTTGAGAGCTCAAACAACGCTAAGAGAGAGCTTACGAATGGTCCAGACCAACCTTACGAACGTGTGACTTACAGAAGATATACTTAGCGTACGAACGTGTCGGGAATCGTGCCATAACGTTAAGACATAGGTTAAGGAATAGGTTAAGAACTACTTAGCGATAAGAACGTTTTGGGGAACCGGCCCCTGGTCGGTTGTGGCGCCTCTCATTTTTAACACATCGCAGAGAACGTGAGAGAGGGAAAACTACCTCTGTTACACACACATACAGTCCATCTAATCAATAAGTATGTGTCTGGATTCAATTTTATACACTGACCATTTTCTCACCCATTCATTTCTAATGGCCGGTCATATTTGAGACCGGGAATACACATGGGTGTTAAATAAAACACTCAAATTGTCATGAAAATTATCAAAAATTCCTTTGTGTGTTCAGATGCCCTGTATTAAGTCATGGCGCCTCGTGGTAGTCAGAATAAGGTAACAAGAGGGGGCGGAGCATGCAGAGAGTAGACGCCCGTCGCCACAGCTCCTGTGAAATATTTAAAATATAATACACCACGAGTCTATGAACAGTATAATAGTGAAATTTTGTTGATTTAAGTGAACGAAGAACAATATTACAATGTCACACAAGCCTCCAAAAGAGCCTAAGGAAGGTAGGGCGTTGAGAAACGCGGCCTCAGATGTGGATGCTAACACGAAATCCATGGAAGCGCTAGCTAAATCAGTCGGTGCAATACAAGCGTCAATCAACTCCTTTCGCGAGGAAAATCGTTCGTCTATCGCCTCTCTACAGTCAACTCTAAGTGCTTTTGGCCAACGAATTACAGATGTGGAGGAGGGCTTGACTGACTTTGATAGAAGACTGACTGAAGTGGAGCACTCCCAAATCTCTCTGGCAGCAGAAAATGCTACGCTGAAAGAGAAGCTCATTTACTTGGAAAATTACACCAGACGGCAGAATATCCGCATCGTGGGCATACCGGAAAACACAGAGGGGCCGCAGCCAACAGAATTCATCTCAAATCTGCTTTTTGAGGTGTTTCGTAAGGACTTCTCCAAACCCCCGAAGGTGGACAGAGCTCACAGAAATGTGGCTCCAAAACCAGAAGATTCTGATCGACCACGGCCATTCATAGCAAAGCTACACCACTTTCAGGTTAAAGAGAAACTTCTGTGTCTTGCGAGAGAGAAGGGCACGCTTACATAGAACTATAACGAATCAAGAATTCATCTCTTCCCTGATTACAGCGCCGAGGTCAACAAACGACGAGCTGCGTTTTCTGACTGCAAACAGAAGCTCCATGCTGCCCACGTCAAGTTCGGTTTACGATACCCAGCCACTCTACACTTCAAACATGGCCAAAAGGAATTGAAGTTCACGATTCCTGCGGATCTAAGATGACTCGCTTGCTATGGTCGTGGTGTTAAAAAAAACACTGGTTTTGCAGCAGGAGAAAGGTGCAAATTAGAGTTTGCAGAAGTTGAATGTGTGTACGGGGGGTTGCCTTCTTCAGGCATTGGGTTTTTTGTATGTATTGTTAGTATGTATTGTTAGTGTTTTTTTTGTTGTTGCGTGCATTCTGGCATATGGCAATTCATTGTTGTACTGATAGGATAGACAGGACATGTGTTATGCATAGTCCTAATGGCTAATAGGTCAGTAAACATTATAAGTTGGAATGTAAAGGGGCTCAATCTGTGCATGAAGAGAAAAAAGGTCCTCTCTCACTTGCGTCATTTAGGAGTTGGTATTGCAATGTTACAAGAAACCCACCTTATTAAAGCAGATCATTCTAGAATTCATAAAGATTGGGTAGGGCAGGTGTTCCACTCCAAATTTGACTACTAAAGTAGGGGAACAGCTATTCTCATTCATAAAAATGTTACATTTAATGCATCAAACGTAATTTCTGATCCAAACGGGAGATATGTTATCAGTGTGGACAACTATTTCATCATCAAGTAATACTTGTGAATATTTATGCTCCTAATTTTGATGATGATGTTTTTTTCAAAAGGATGTTGAACTCCATTCCAAATCTAGATAGCCATCATCTGATCCTAGGTGGAGATTACAATCTTGTTATGGACTCTGTTCTGGACCGCTCCTCCCACTCTGTGTCAAAGCCAACAAAGTCAGTTCAGGTAATACAGTCTTTTGTAGAGACACACAAACTGATAGATCCATGGCGGCTTAAAAATCCAACCAAAAGGGAATTCTCATTCTTCTCTAACATTACACAATACATTTTTCTGGGATAGATTTCTTTCTGGTTGATCCCATCTTACTAAATGTAATAACCCAATGTACATATAATTCAATCATGATCTCTGACCATGCTCCTGTGAGTATCACTCTAACACTTCCAACCCATAAAACAAGACCAGCATGGCGGTTTGATCCCCTTCTACTTGCCGATGCTGACTTTGTGCATTTCATATCTATGCAAATAGATATCTACATACAAATAAATAAAACTGATGGCATGGCCTTCTCAACTCTTTGGGAAGCTCTTAAATGTTACCTTAGAGGACAGATAATTGCTTATAGTGCACACTCTAAAAGGGTTCACCGTGATAAAGTTATGGATGTCTCCTCCAGAGAATAGGGTTGAGAATAGGGTTGCAAACTGAAGCTGACCTTCTAGCCACTGTTCATGCGGAGAGGCTTATATTGAAGTCCCGCAGTCGATTTTATGAAGAGGGTGACAGACCCTCTAAACTTCTGGCCAGTCAACTTCGTCAAAAAAGTGCAGCCCATGTTATACCACAGATAAGGCTAGCTGATGGCTCATTAAGTGAAGACCATCAAAATATTAATAACCATTTTAAGGAATTTTACTCCAAACTATATTCTTCAGACATACACACGGATCAACACCAATTTCACACCTTCTTTTCTAAATTAAACATTCCAACAATTACCTCAGACGTTAAAGCAGACTTGGAACAATCTCTTACACTGGAGGAAATTATAGATGCGATTAAGGGCCTCCAGAGTGGAAAAGCTCCAGGCCCTGATGGGTTCTCCACTGAATTTTATAAGACATTTAAAGATCAGTTGGCCCATATACTCCTATCAGTTTATGAGGAAGTCCTGGAAAATAACATTCTTCCCCCAACACTCCGACAATCAACTATTACACTACTATTGAAGAAAAGTAAAGACCCACTTGATGCCTCATCCTATAGACCTATCAGTCTGATAAACTGTGATGGTAAAATATTTTCAAAAGCCCTTGCATATCGTCTTGAGCGTGTCCTTCCTTGTGTCATCTCAGATGGCCAAACCGGATTATTTCAAGACAGGCAGTCTTATTTTAATCTGAGACGGTTGTTCAATATAATCTGCCAATATATATCAATATAACCGCTGCGCTCCTCTGACGAACGTCGTCTAGCTCTACCACCGGTACGCTCAAGCTAATCCAAACTTTTCTCATCTGTTGTTCCTCGTTGGTGGAACACACTGCCAGTTCCTACAAGGGCAGGGACATCCTTTTCCACTTTCAAAAAACTCCTGAAGACCCAGTTCTTTAGAGAACATCTACTCTCATAGCAACACTTACAACAAGTCTTACTGATCCTAGCACTCACCAGCCGTTAAACTGACAAGTAACTGTTAAAATACAGCACTCACCGACGCATTTATTCTTACTGTACTCTAATGTGTTTTTTTTTAAACTGTCCTAAAATTGTGAGAATTGTTCTAAAACTTACTGTTTACCATGTTGTTAGTCGCTTTGGTTAAAAAAGCGTCAGCCAAATGTAATGTAATGTAATGTAATGTAATAATCTACACTCAACCTAATGCCTCATTTCCAGAAGCAGTCATATCACTCGATGCTAAGAATGCTTTTGACAGAATCTCATTAGAATACCTTTTTTATACCCTGAAGCAATTTGGATTTGGTCCCCAATTCATAAAATTAATTAAACTTATATACACCAGCCCTATAGCCTCAGTCCGCAGAAACTCTATCTCCTCTCAATACTTCCCTCTTCAGAGAGGGACCAAACAGGGGGACCCAATCAGTCCATTACTTTTTGTTCTTGCTATAGAGCCCCTATCTATTGCCTTACGAAGCAGCTCAAGCATAGAAGGCATTATAAGAGGCGGCTTAATACACACTGTCTCATTATTTGCGGATGACTTATTATTGTATGTAACCAACCCCATTTCTACCATACCAGAAGTTCTTAATGTCCTGGCGGATTTTGGTGATATATCAGGAAATACACTCAACTATGGAAAAAGTGAATATTTTCCTATCACCACCAATGCCAGGACAATTCCCAATCTACCATTTAAACTTTCACTAGATTCAATCACATACTTAGGAGTAAAGGTCACCAAATCATACTTTGACTTATTTAAAAACAACTTCACTCCTTTGTTAGAACAATCTAAAAAAGATGTTAAGCGGTGGTCAAACTTACCTTTATCCCTCATTGGGAGGGTAAATTCTATGATGAATATGGTGCCTAAATATCTATATTTGTTTCAAGCCATACCTATATTCATACCACAGTCATTTTTTAGATCATTTAACCAGATGATTTTTTCCTTTATTTGGAATAATAAATCTGCCCGCATCAGGAAAGAATTCATGGAACGACCTAAAGTGGAAGGTGGGCTCTCCCTCCCAGACCTTCACTCATACTATTGGGCCGCAAACCGTAATAGCATCTCTCTATGGCTAAGGGATTGGAATGATTCTGTAATAGCATCTCTCTATGGCTAAGGGATTGGAATGATTCTGTAATACCATCTCTCTATGGCTAGGGGATTGGAATGATTCTGTAATAGCATCTCTGGCTAAGGGATTGGAATGATTCTGTAATAGCATCTCTCTATGGCTAAGGGATTGGAATGATTCCGTAATAGCATCTCTCTATGGCTAAGGGATTGGAATGATTCCGTAATAGCATCATCTCTCTATGGCTAAGGGATTGGAATGATTCTGCACCAGCGTGGCTCTTGATTGAAAGGTCAACAAGTTCACAGCCATATTCACTTCCCGCCCTACTTTGTGCATCTCTGCCACAACTTGTGAAAAATATCAAAGGGAAAACATGGGGGTTGTTAAACACAAGGGTTCATTCTTCATCGATATGTTTCTGAAACAATTTAAGACAAGCTTAGCAAGAATATTCCCTAATAAAAGCCCCTATGTGATAAATGCAAACAAATGACAGCAACATAATACCATATGTTCTGGTCTTGTTCAAAACTTGCCAATTTTTGGTCATCCTTTTTTGATACCATGTCTCAAATATATGGTTTTGTTATTCAGCCTTCTCCTTTAATTGCAATTCTTGGCATAATTCCGGAATCGGATCAAGGTAGTTTCCCAGCCTACCTACAGAGGGCATTTGCCTTCTCCTCTTCATTGGCTAGAAGGCTCATTCTTTTCAAGTGGAAAGACACAACTCCTCCAACACACGACCACTGGATAAGGGACATGATGCAGAGCCTTAAACTGGAAAAAATAAGGGGTACGCTAAATGGCTCCCTTCAGTCATTTCAGAAAACATGGGACCCTTTCACAAGATACGTGGACTTATTGCCTGGCCTGGACATTTGAAATAGCCTTGATCTATCCTTTCCTATATATGTACAGTGAATGCACTTTTACCTGTTTTTGTTTGTTTGTTTGTTTGTCTTTTGTTTTTGTCTTCTTGTCTCCAATTTCTGTTCTGTTACTGAGAAAATCTTAATAAATAAACAATTAAAAAAAAAAAAAAAAGAATAAGGTAACAATATTTTTGAGAGAAAAGAATTGTCAATCGGTCACATTTGCCCGCAAACACAACAGGAGAGGTTTTATAACTGCAGTCTTGCTGCTGGGAAAATGCCTGAGCTGAGAATGGTTCACAATTTGCATAAGCTCAAATGCCAAACAGCTGAAAACACTTTTAAAGAAGTTTGTAGGCAGAGTGTCAAGTCAGCAGGTACTGTAGATGAACTAAGTTGCAGCACAGTTTTTTTAAGGGTTTGGCAATCATAGCAGTAAATTCAGATAAGGAGGCTACATTTTGTCTAGGCCTGTGGTGAACTCTAATATTTTCAATTTTGTGATGAAAAAAAGAACCAAAGTCATTAAACATTTTTGTTGACTTGAAATCTTGAGATAGCTCTGTTGGGGAATTTGTTAACTTATCAACAATGGCAAAAAGAGCACGGGAGTTATTAATGTGTTAATAATGTTACAATTAATGAAGAATGCCTGGCCCTATACATAACTCAGAGTTATAAATGTGGAGTCTCTTTTTGAAGATGTTATATAGTTAATCTGAAGCTTAGTGTTTCTCCATTTACGTTCAGCTTTCCTACATTCTCTCTTCTGATTTGCTACTGTTGTGATATTCCTCCATGGTGTTTTAGGTTTACTGAAGTCTTTCTATCCTTGGCAGGTGCTATTATACTATATAGAGTCAAGGACCCTGAGAATATTAGAGCTAAATTGAGTAAGATGGTCTTCCTGCACACATGGTGTCATAGCTACGTAGCTAAGGTTTTCATAAAAAGAGTGCTGCTATTCTCATTAATTTATTTGTGGTAATTTGATGGTTTTACTGTAAAATTCACTATGATAGTTCATAGTAACACTGTCAACTTATGGATCTTTTACAGTTCAACCATGAAGTATTTATTAACAGTTCTACCATGACCACTTTTGATGTGTTCATGATAAGTGATAATGGATGACACTGTGTTCTTTAATCAAAAGTTTGTTTTTCTGTCATGTTGTTAAAGGTGCCATGTGTAAGAATTGAGGTAAAAATATCCAAAAAATGAGCTACACGCATCAAAAGAATGAGAAGAAATAAGGGCGATGATGTCATTAAAAAAATGACAAGGTATAGTGCTGCAGAGATATCAACCTGAATTAGCATACTAAATTACTAGCCACAGCCCGACAGGTGTCATAATTCCAGTTTCGGCCATGGGAGGCGGTATGCGGGCAACATAACCGCCAGCCAAAATGCAATACACGTGTCTTGGTTATTACTCTAGGGTAGACCAACTCGTTTTCTGGAGGTATACTGCCCCCATCTTTTATGGAATGTGGAGTATGAATTGATTTTTTGGCGGACATTACACATGGCACCTTTAAACTTTAGTCGATACAAGTAGCCTAACATGTGAGTAAGTAAACATAGCCTATTTGATGACCATCAAACATGCCTGATCTCAAAACAAGTGTAGTACATATGTGTACGAAATGTCAGTGCACGTTAATTCGTAAAACCGTGTACCAGTCTAAATAGCGGTCGGTTTTGAGGGGGGAGGAGCGTTCTGGTCATTTTTAATTTCCCGGCCCCAATCCCAGCCCTATAAACGGGCGATTTATTTAGAAGATTGCATTATTTTAGTCTGGGATTTACATGATGCGCTATAGGCTATATTCTTGTATTATTATTATCATCATTATCTAAATCTGAAATATTTATATTTAGACGGTTCGCCTACACCAAAACTGCATTTAGGCTAACCTGGTTAACCAAAATATCCAAAACCTACTCGTCAAAATAGTTAATCTAATTAGTGATGGCCTATTAAATGTGTTTATATCGTCCTGTAACTTACGATCAATTCCTTAGTTCTCAGTCTGGAGTTGGAGGTCTATTTTGCTGCAGCTATCTTCTGCATACTGAGGTCTGTAAACGTTCGGGAAACGGCGAAAAACCCTGGAATAGCACAAATTTATTCAACGTCTTGTGATTGTCAAAGACGTGGACAGATAATTAGCTAAATAAATCATTGTTCACAACACGTGTTAAATGATCGAAATGAGTGCAATGGTGCAATCCTGCCAAACTTTCCAATTAGGTGGCATGGTGTTTGACATTAAATTGTCTAGTTTTAAGCAGGTCAGTTTCACATAATAGCCTATTTGGGTCTGGGTAACTCTTGTGACAAACAAAATGCTGTTATAGGCTACTACCGTTTTTCTGAAATTACAAAGCAGTACAACAACATATCTATGTCCAAAATATAGTGCATTTGTACAGTGTACAATATAGTCTAATGCAATGCAGCTTTTAATGTCCATAGTAGCCTAGGCCTATATTGTCCTGCATAAGAACAATAGGTTGTTGCTAGGGTAATTAAGATGTTTGCTATGGTGGTTGCTAGGTTGGCATTATGGTAGTGGTTGCTAGGTTATTGCTAGGGTAACTGACAAGGTCTCTTTGGTGTTGCTAGGGTTGATATGGTGACGGTTATGCTAAATAAAGCAGTTACTATGCTGGTTGCTAGGGTAATCATGTTGGTTGCTATAGTGGTTGCTAGGCTGTTGCTATGCTAGATATGTTGATTACTATTTTAAACATAACGGTTTCTAGGTTATTGCTAGATTAACTGAGAAGGTTGCTATGGTGTTGCTAAGGTACGTATGGTGGTTGCTATGCTAAATAAAGTGGTTGCTAGGTTGTTGCTAGGGTAATTGAGATGGTTGCTAGGGTCGATATGGTGGTTGCTATGTTAAACATAGCAGTTGCTATAGTAGTGGTTGCTACGTTGTTGCTAGGGTAACTGAGAAGATTGCTATAGTGTTGCTATATTGGCATTGTAGTGACGGTTGCTATGCTATGGTAGTGGTTGTTAGGTTGTTGCTAGGGTAACTGAGAAGGTTGCTATGACGTTGCTAGGGTATGTATGGTGGTTGCTATGCTAAATAAAGTGGTTGCTAAACCGGTTGCTAGGGTAGTCACATTGGTTGACAATATCAAAGTGGTTGCTAGGTTGTTGCTAGGGTAATTGAGATGGTTGCTAGGGTCGATATGGTGGTTGCTATGCTATGGTAGTGGTTGTTAGGTTGTTGGTAGGGTAACTGAGAAGGTTGCTAGGGTAGCTATAGTCGTTGTTATGCTGAATGAAGTGGTCGCTATGCGGGTTTCTAAGGTAGTCACAGTGGTTGGCAATATCAAAGTGGTTGCTAGGTTGTTGCTAGGGTAATTGACCGATCCCAAGCCCCTCCTCCCATTGTCAGTCCCATAGTTACTGTTGCTAAGTCGGACAAGTTTGCAGGAAAGTGTGCGAGAACGCGTGTTCAACATGGGTACGCAGCACCATTTAGCAGAGTGTAACAGTGTATGCTAGATTTCTGGGCGTCAAGTAATATTGATATATTCAAAAAACAGAGGTCAGAAAGGCCTTCAGAATTCGGAAGGACACATTCACAATGTCTGCTGTTATCAACGAGGTGGAACACCACAAATTGAGGACAAACCAATCTGGTGTTACGGATCTTAATGGGATGCATGTTAACTGGGGATAAACAATTAGCACGTTATCACAAGCAGGTAGTTTACCTTATTTGCTGCAGATGTGACTGATTCAATAACAGGTCTGTGCAAACATATGGTGTTGACGTGTCCATAACAAAATCTAACCATATTTCGAGGATTAATTAAAGACGGGTCCAAGTGCTGCAGATCCAAGTTCCCACGCAACTTGGGAGAGTGGCTAGCCTGTTAAGCAGCTCATGTTGGGGAGGTGGAGAGATAGCTTCGCTTCAATAGCCTACTTATTATTTTGAATGGCTGCTTTAGAAGGAAGAGTTCAAATAAACATGATACAAATGTAGGCTATTGAAAAGAAACCACTAGATCTACCCGAGTTTACCCATACAACGCACGACATATCTGCAGTTTGCAGACGTGATTTGTCTTGCACAAGACTTCATCAGTGCCCGCTTATGCTATACTTAATTTAAATGTGGGCAATGTAGTAGGCCTAATATTGGCGATTTCGAGACTGCATAGCCTATACAGCATGGTTTTCAATCGGCACATGATTTGATCTTTAGAAGACATTGGCTATCTCTCGTTCAGCCATCAATGATGCATCGCAGTAGTCTATTCCGTTTGTTGAAAAAATGGTCATTAGCTTATTTCTGTGAACAGTCTTCTATCCCAAGTTAAACATGGCAAGGTAGCCTATGCCTAAAAGCTGAAAGTATTCTTATTGTGTGTAAGGCGATACGTGATTGAAGGAGTGTGAGTTCAGTTCCTGCAAGGTAGGTATAATTTTTTGCGTAGGCTTATGTTGTCGTTTCAACAGTGGAAACCAGGTTTAGTTATGTTTTTGTATGTAGTTATGAACACAAAAAAGGGAACATTTTCGTACACACTCAGATTTCTTTACTGAAAAGTAGCAGCCTATCCAAAGTTATGCAAAGTTAGGCCTATGTCTGTCAACGTTTCACACGGCCAGGATATCGGATGTCACTTCTACAAGTATCCCAGGCATATATTTGAACCTTTTTGAGCTCTTTAGTTATTTAGTTACTTAGGCTACTCGCAAAAGAAGCATTAGCATTCACATAACCGGCGTATTGTAGGCTACAGAATGGACACTATAAAATTCAAAACTGACCGAGGTTGACCGAGGTCCTCCGACGTTCTCATTGTGACATAGTAAAAGGGGGCGGGGCTTGGGATCGGTCAATTAAGATGGTTGCTATGGTGGTTGCTAGTTTGATGTTATGGTAGTGGTTGCTAGGTTATTGCTAGGGTAACTGACAAGGTCTCTTTGGTGTTGCTAGGGTTGATATGGTGGCGGTTATGCTAAATAAAGCAGTTACTATGCTGGTTGCTTGGGTAATCATGTTGGTTGTTATAGTGGTTGCTAGGCTGTGGCTATGCTAGATATGTCGATTGCTATTTTAAACATAGCGGTTGCTAGGTTGTTGGTAGGGTAACTGAGAAGGTTACTATGGTGTTGCTATGTTGGCATTGTAGAGGCGGTTTCTAGGTTGTTGCTAGGGTAGCTATGGTGGTTGTAATGCTAAATAAAGTGGTTGCTATGCTGGTTGCTAGGGTAGTAACAATGGTTGACAATATCAAAGTGGTTGCTAGGTTGTTGCTATAGGTCGATATGGTGGTTGCTAGGTTAAACATAGCGGTTGCTATGGTAGTGGTTGCTAGGATTGTTGTTAGGTTGTTGCTAGGTTGGCTATGCCAACTCAACCCTCACATATTCACAGACTCTGTAGCACCCCCTACAAATCCTTTTTTTTTTTTTTTTCAATCTTTGGCTCCGCCTCCTGGCAACACACAAGCAGCTAGAGGTCTCAAATTTCACAAACAATTATGTTTTTACCCCCTTATCATGTGCCACATGTTGGTATTAATTGACAATGACTGGTGTAACCCTATCAAGGCAAATCAAGGACATCTGAACCTAGGGTTAGCATTTGTATCTTATATAAGAAAAGTTGGAATAACAGTACAGTGCATTTTCATGCAATGTAATAAGAACTAGAAAACGCAATTCCAGGGAATTACCAGTGCATGAAAATGCAAAACATATGGTGTGAAATATATTGTTAAAACAGATTAATTGCTAATTGGCAACCAACATGATGAGGTTTAATATAGTTGAAATGACTGAACTAGGTAGATGAGGTTTAATATAGTTGGAATGACTGAACTAGGTAGATGAGGTTTAATATAGTTGGAATGACTGAACAGACAGGTGGATAGTTTAAAAGGTTAAATTCTTTGCTAGGTAGACGAGGTTTAATATAGTTGCAATGACTACAGTTTAATAGGTGGATAGGCTACAGTTTAATAGGTGTAATGCCCTGTATAGGCCATTCTTCTTTTTAACTTCACTTTCAAAAGCTGCGACTGGCTACTGGGCCTCGGCAAAGCATCGACTGTTGCTTGTATTTCTGAGGGTACACAAACAATTCCACCATGTATTAATTTCTGTTGGCCTTTGGGGAGACTGATTATTTTCGCAAATGGTGTGTACTTTGCTATTAGGTGCCTCTCAAGTATATTCATATTGCTGAGTTCTGGGGGAATTGGTGAGAGTTCTACATATTGATGACAGCAATCGGTGGTATTTTCCTATTTTCAAGTTGTCTTGGCAGCTATAACAAATCCACTCTGCCTCTTTTTCGGGTGAACAACAAGATTCAAGGGAACTGCACTGATCGCTACATGTATGCACATATTTCCCTGTCAATCATCTCTTCACCATGTCTGGGTTCCTTTGATAAGATTCATGATTGCACTTTTTCACCTGATTATAAAACAAAGCTCTGTGACATACTGTGCACACATAAGTAGGGCCGTTCTGTACAGCCATTCTAAAAGATGCAATACTCGAATGCAAAAGGGTGCTTTCTGTCGGTGTTGACTGTTCAGTGTCTTGCTCAGATCTATGAGATCTTATCTGTTGGTACTTGCGCTGTATATGTAACGCACAACGCATTTTATGAAGCATTTTCTGGAATCTGTCAATGGTAGATTTATTTCTCTGTAGATAACGATAATATCTGAAACAGGGATAATTTCTGTATCTGTCAGTAAAAGTTTCTCTCTTTTTTTGTCTGTAATTAAGAGCACATGCATAATGGCTTCTCATGGCCAATTTCTGCCTTGAGCGGAAATCACTTTGTGAATAACGCTGCTTAATGTAAGCTCGTTGCTTCAAACGGTAATTTTCATCACAGTTGTAACGGTGCTTTATGTCAGCTTGTTGCTTCAAGCGGTAATTTTCATCACAGTTGTAACGGTGCTTTATGTAAGCTTGTTGCTTCATATGGTAATTTTCATCATGGTTGTAACGGCGCTTTATATAAGCTTGTTGCTTTGATCTGAAAAGTGGATCCTGAGCATAACGACTAGTGATGTATGATGATTTTTTTGCAATTTATAGGTAGGGTCATGCATGTATTGATGTCTGTGGTGACATTTCTTACGCTGATTGTGTTCAATGTTTGCATATCTGTTTCTTGCATACTCCAGCTTTTTTGCCCGGTTCTTTTCATAATACCTTTGATGATATAATACCTATTCTTCTCTTTGGTTGACATTTTTCAACCAAACCAGATGTGAATGATACTGGCATCAACTCGTAAATCCATTCATCACTTGAATCAACCAGGGCCCAGAACACAAGCAGCCGGTCTACCATATCAGTAAAATTAGTAAAGGTCAACATCGCTGCAGTACCATTCTCAACTTGGAGTCCATGAGCTGTCCTACTGTGAGGATCAAACCACCCATATCTCTCACGGTTATCTTTAAACAAAGCAATTGTAAGACTCCCTACAGTTAGTAATGCATAGTTGACATCACTTGATAAACAGTGCAGTCTCTCAGAGAGCTTTAAAAAGTCTAAACAATCAGGTCCCTCTTGTCAAAGATAACCATACCGCGATGGGTACTTGATAGATCTCTCCGCAGATTTGAACACGGTTGCCATAATGTGGAAAATGCCATTCTGTTCCATCTCCCTTTGGACAACACTGAGCTCTTCTCTTATCTCCAACTCATGTTGTGTAAATAAAGGCTGACTGGTTGTTTCAACTTCAGTGAGGGCCAACTTTCACCATCGTCTTTTTTGAGCTTCTGAACGGCGGCCTTTCCTTGGCATGCTTGTTTCAAAACAATATGCTGTACCATGCAACTAAATGTATTGGACAAGTGTGTAGGCTGAGATTGACCGTATACTCAAATAATACAAAATTTAAACTACAACAACTGTATTGTGCAACTAAATGGAGGGTAGTAAAGTCAGCGTTACAAATTACTTACAGTATTATTATTCAGATTACATAGGCCTACAATATTCTTGAAAACCACTTACTAGCTTAGAGTATAAGTCAGTACAAATAAGATGTTAATTCAATATTGATCAATATCCTTTGTTTTAATACATGTGCTTGGGTCCAGAAATGAAATGGTACTGTAGAAACAGCAGCACAATGACACTCCAGAACACAATGAAGCTACAGAATAATTTAATGGTCAGGGAGAGATCAGATGGTCAACAGAGAAACAGAGGTCTCAGTTAATGGTATTTGATGGTGATGTAGACTGAAGAATAAGAGTCAGCCCTTCAGGTGGTCAGTTTTAGACAAAATCAAGGTTAGAATCTCAATCTTCGCACAGTTCAGGTCTAAAAGCAGAGGTCTAACAGCACAGCTAAGTTTCACAGATTTCACAACACAGGTACGATTCAAAGGTATGAATGGCTGACAGATATGATTCACAGGTATGGTTCTCAGAATAAGTCTCAGTATAGTTCTCAGGATAAATCTCAGTAGAATTCTCAGCATAAATCTTAGTAGAAGTCTCAGTATGTGCTCAGATATGTTCAGATATGATTCACAGGTATGGTTCTCAGAATAAGTCTCAGTATGTGCTCAGATAGTTCTCAGGATAAATCTCAGTATAGTTCTCAGGATAAATCTCAGTATAAATCTTAGTAGAAAGTCTCAGTATGTGCTCAGATAGTTCTCAGGATAAATCTTAGTAGAATTCTCAGTATAAATCTTAGTAGAAGTCTCAGTATGTGCTCAGATAGTTCTCAGGATAAATCTTAGTAGAAGTCTCGGTATGTGCTCAGATATGTTCAGATAGGTATGTGCTCAGATATGTTTGTAGGTATTAGTAGGTTATGTTGTGAGCGATGATGATTGTTGTGCACAGACAGGCACCCAGCCACCAAACTGGTCTGGTCTGGAACAAGCCTGAAAGACAAAAGGCAACAAACAAGTTAAACACTATCAAAAACAAAGAATGCCTACAATTGTTCATTACAACTTAAATATCTTAAAAGTAATGTTGTTGCACCATCAAGCTGTAGTGGTAGTTCAATATACTATAACATTTCATTGCCTCTTCATTGCTCAGTAAACAATGCAGAATTCTGTGTATGATTCATTTCAGTTTAAGGCACGTGATACTGATGTAGGTAAGCGAGTTGAGCAAGGCAAGGGCAAAACTAGCTTGCTAGGTCTGTCAGTCACATTGTTTTCACTGATTACAATACACTAACAACAAGTGGGAAAATTGTAATGAAAAAGCAGCTTTAGTCTGGAAGCAGCATAGTGGTTATGAAAACAAATCTTAACAGCTAGCTGAGGAAAATAACTATTGCGCCATTACATTGGAACAACTGTAACATGACAATTACATTAATTGTATGATTGCAATTACCAAAACACAAATACAATTCATTTATAGTAGCCCATGTCCATAGTTCCAAGCCCATTAAACTGCCACGTTCACAATGGAAAATGTCAGGCCAATTAAATACTTGAGGAAGCACTCTATGACTAAAGGAATTTGCTGAGAAAATCCTCTCATACAGTTTGATAGAGGCCATTATATGCCACTGACAAAGTATAGACAAAGAACACAGCTGGTCTAGGTGTTAAAGATGTAAATAATTTTAACTTCATACCTGAACTTCAAGTCTGCAACACAACCAATGAAGACGTGAATGGAAAAGTCTTAAAAAAAACTATTACTCTGTGCTGTGAAAAAGAAATATGTGAGAAATTGTGAAAATGTTTGTAACATTGCAATGCAACATTCAATTATATTAAAACATGACACACAAACAATGGACAGTATATCTAAGGCTGTCATACTGCGACAGACTGGGACCACATTATCATAGATGATCTTCTGAAGGTAAATTTGAGGCAAGGCCAGACAGACTATTTCATATCATTTTGAGCTGTTGATTCTGAATATTTTGTTTAACAGACTGAATGAGTTTTAATGCTGAGATAGAGAAAATCCTCTCATACAGTTTGATAGGACATTATACACCACTGACAAGGTATAGGGAAAATCCTCTCATACAGTTTGATAGGACATTATACACCACTGACAAAGTATAGACAAACAACACAGCTGGTTTAGGTGTTAAAGGTGGAAATAATTTTAAATTAATACCTGAACTTCAAGTCTGCAACACAACCACGTGGATGTGGAAGACCTGAATGGAAAAGTCTTGAAAAAGACTATTACTCTGTGCTGTGAAAAAGAAATATGTGAGAAATTGTGACAACTGTTGTAATATTGCAATGCAACATTCAATTATATTTTAAACACGACACACAAACAATGCAGTATTTCTAAGGCTGCCACAAACTGGGACCACATTCTCAAAGATGATCTTCTGATGGCAAATTTGAGGCGAGGCCAGTGAACAGACCATTTCAATATAATATTAATTTTGAGCTATTGATTCTGAATATTTTGTTTAACAGGCTGAATGAGCTTATTAACATAAACCTGCATTGTTAATGCATTACAGGTGAATAGGGTTGAAAATATATCTCCATCAAACTCCCCTAGTTGACTTCCTTTTTGTGTTGCAGGTTCAAAAAAACAAAACATGTTTAGATACATAAATTGCATTATTCTCATTGATTTATGCACATGCTAGGCTACAACGTAATGTATAGGTCAGAATGATGTAGAAATGAGTAGCTTCTAGGCCAAGTAAGCGTTCTGTATGTTGACACCAGCTACTTCTAATTTCTGTAAAGTGTGTTTTAAAGCGTAGTCGCTAACTATGAGCCTAAAATGGTCCTTTTACCTTGGTATCACTAACGTTACTAAATGCCGACCGAGATTTGAGTCGCACAAACACTTCAGCGGTGTTTAGTAAAATAAAAAGGAGCATGGCTTTACTAACGTTAAAATGTGAGGGGTAGTTCTAGAGGCTAACGTTATAAGTAACAAGCAAATATCAATAACGTTAACGAGTATAACATTTCTAGCTTCTAGGCCTGTAACTTAACCTCAGCCAGAGTATCCATACTTTATTATGACCAAGAGCTTAAGCGGGCGGTCATATAGGTTTAGTCAGATTTTTCTTTTTTTTTTTTTTTTCGATGTCCAAATTTCCGTCCAATGATTCCCGGGACACTGAAAGACCGGGTAGACAAAACTTGGTGGGCATGTAACCCCATATGGATAGCATGGAACCATCGTTTTTCGTTTTGATCTGTAGCCCCCCACGCTGGACTGCACCCCGAAAGGAGGGTAGGGCAGACACAGTTTTCTGTGAATATCTCGAGAACCGTAAGGTTTAGGAGGACCATTATTTTTTGTATGTTGATCTCAAGGGGCCATGTCAACCCATTCCATAACCACTCATTTCATGTATAGCGCCACCTAGTTAAACACAAAAAGTAAAAATGAGGTGGTGTAATTGAAGGTATCTGTGACCTAACATAGTCAAAACTGCACAAAATTGGAAGTGTAGGATCATTATGACACCCCCTCTGTATGCACGCCAAGTTTTGTGGAATTCCGTTCATGGGGGCCACACAATAAATTAATTTATGTTACTATACACCAACTGGCCTGTAGGTGGCCGGAGACAGTTTTTCTGTGAATATCTCGCCGAGAACCGTAGGGCCTAGGAGGTCCACCTTTTTTGTATGTTGGTCTTAAGGGGCATGTCAACCCATCCCATTACCACTTATTTCATGTATAGCGCCACCTAGTTAAAAATTAAAAAGCATAAAATTAGGTGTTTTCATCTCAATATCTCTGGCTGACAAGGTCAAAACTGCACAAAATTAAAAGTGTAGGATCATTATGACACCCTCTGAATGCATGCCAAGTTTTGTGTACTTTTCGTTCATGGGGGGCCTTACAACAAAATAATTTATGTGTACATTTAGTGCGTGACACCAACAAGGATTCCGGACACTGAAAGACCAGGTACACAAAACTTGGTGAGTATGTACCCCCATATGGATAGCATGGAACCGCCATTTTTCGTTTTCATCTGCAGCCCCCGCTGGACTGGACCCCAAAGGAGGGTAGGGCAGACACAGTTCTCTGTGAATCTTTTATGGTATGTTGGTCTCAAGGGCCCACATAAACCTGGCTCATAATCACTCATTTGTGATTCCCCGTAAAAAATGAAAATCAGTAGGATTAAAAAGAAAGCCAAAATAAATATTCATCATCATCATCATGGCTGCATTTTTCAGTATTGGCCGAGAAGTAGTCGCTTTGTCCACTAGATGGCGATCGTTGCAGTGAGACGTAATTTTGTTGGAAGTTAAAAGGGTTGGAAAAACAATGGGCGCTTCATACAAGGACTGTAATTTACCTTGTAACATCTAATAAGGATAGGGGACGACATGTTCACATGAAGTGTAATTCCCATTTCTTCTTGAAGCCGAAATAAATCTGAGGATGTTTATCGGACATGCTTGGTTTTACTGCAGGAATGCGTTAATCTTGTAATATCAATAAGGACCTAGGTAATGTTACCGTTAAGCGTTGGTTGAGTGATGGAGGCATTTGATTTATTGCATTTGTAGAAAACTATAAAATGCGGTTATACCAAACAAATGTATAGCAGCACTGTTTGTATCTTTTCGACTGTCATTTATTGCACGTGCTACAAAATCATTCTGTGCAATGGAAGATTTACCAACGTTACACCGGTCTGATGCAGTTTGCCTATACATGCGTGAGACTGAGGGCCTGTTTATTTTGTTTTTAAGTCGTGCAGGGTGTGAGAGGGGAATCGATGTGCTTTGATTACAGCTTGGTAGTTGTAGTCTGTGAAATTAAAAAAGCGTGTGTGTGAAGAAGTATCCAAACAATGACACCTTCATTTCATTATGGCTGTTTTAGCAAAACACCTTAAGCTACTGTGTAGTAGGTCCCATTTAGAAGTGGCTACTTCATTTGGCGCTTTCATTGACTCATGGAGCGTGAATGTTATTACAACTTTAGCCCACGATATGACAGTTTAAGTCCGGCTTGATACTGTAAGGTAAAGCCATTGGTTTCCAAAGAGATTTTATTTGTGTAGCCAGCATAGCCTATTGACAATTTATGTTGTCAATAGGCCTACCTTATAATCCTACCTGTAGCTTAGGGAAGCTAACAACTTTCTATTAGGATCTAGTTTGTTAGTTACCGTTTGTCATAACTCCCTGATGCATTTTGCATTTAGAATAGCCAAGTGTATATCTCAATCGGAAAATTAAACAATATCGGGTGCCTATGGACTAGGCTGGGTGAACCCAGCCTGATCTGCCCGCCATTTATTTTTGATTTCTTAAAAGATTGAGCTTGGTCTGATGAAAGCCAGACTAGCCATGGACCTCAGTTAAACAATGCAAGGGAACATGAATCAGCCTATATTTGCACTAACAATAACGGACAAAAAGCTCTTCAACGTTGGCCCGTTAAAATGTGTATGAACAGTCTAGCGGCGCATTTCATCAAGGCCCATTTGGACATGTCAGTTATTTGCACCACTGGTTAGATGTAAAACAGCACTTCGTTTCAGACTAGGCTACTGTTACTTAATTTGTGCATTAACAATAACGTTTCAGACTACTGTTACTTAATTTGTGCATTGACAAAAAGTATTACATGAACTAAAGATGACTAAAATCTTATGTAGAAGAAGAAACATTCACAAAAAAAAATCCATCCATCCAAAATGACCTTTGTTTTTGATAGCTGTTGAAAAACGGCATGGAACTGACAGAGATGTTTTTGTTTATAAATACATAAAAAATAAATAAATAAATAACATTATGCTGATACCTTTTGCTTTTCCCAAATACAATGTAGCCTACAGGTGTAAGTGACCTTTCATCAATCCAGTTGCAATGGATGAACTGTGATGAACTGCCCTACTTGTGATTGTTTAGAGATTTTAAAGGTTTTATAACAATTCTACATCTTCTTTGGCTATTCTACAATCCTATTCACCTTTTCAGCACCAGTAGGGTACTTTCTGTGCAACCCCAACACACTCAGGCATGCCAAACAAGCATACACAAAAGTTTCAAGAGTGGGGATGGGTAAAATATGGAGACAAATTGAAGTGTGATTTATTTTCGCGGAACGGATGTACAGGACTGAGCGGCGGTCATATTTTGTACCGCTATGCGGTACATCTAGTTTGGTTAACGTTAATGCTATGAGCTAGGTAGTAATGAGCAAATAGTGCTAACGTTCTCGTTAGCTGGGAACTAACGTTACGTTTGATTGCCGTTAGCTTAATATAGTGCTAACGTTAACTTTAGGTTTGATTGGCTGCAGCTATTTATAATGTTACCTACAGCTAACCGGTTACGTTAACGTTAACATTTGACGACATGTTTAACGTTAATTGACAATGGGTTTCCTTAGCTTCTACATAACACATATCAACGACCACTAATTTCACACAATGCAAACTTACATGACATAATGTTCGACGACATATTAAGTCAAATACCAAAAAATGGAACACTTACCTTGTCTGTAATTACAGAAACCCTCTGAAAGATTAATTATGAGCAAATCTTGGAGTACAGCAGGCGACAAAACGTTAACGTTCAGGTTTACCGCAGCTGTGGAATGGTAGATTCTACTTCAACGTTAGATTGCTTCTAGTGTTGGAATTTTTTCACAGGCGTAAAGCTTAATTAGCACTCACGTAACAATGCATCTTTGCCGCCAAAGCGTCTCAACGTTAGAAAAAGTTCACGCTGTTCCATACAGTCTGCCCCCTCAGGATCGGCGCGCTATTACACTTACGCCAGGATGATTGAGTGAGACGGTAACCACTACGTCTCCGGTATACATCATTGAAAAGAGGAAGGTCTTGTCAACATAACAAGCCCTCATTGGAGTACCTTTGTGAACTGTGACCAATCCTAGAAGCGATTTATTGTGATTAGTGCCAGAAATCCCGGATGTTGACAGCCACAGTGTTTCGTACGTTTATTCGCGGAGTCGTAACAGTGTTTCGTACATAACTTTTGGACACAAATTAAACAAACACTTTACACCGTAGACGTGATTTTTACATCGTTCAATGTTGGTAGATTTGTTATTTTTAAGATTACATCGTTAATGAAGCGTTTTGTTGATTAATAACGTGGTTAGGATCATTTTTAAATTAGCCAACATGTAGCTTAGCTATACTGGCAAGTAAGTTGATACTTTTACGTCCTTTAACTGTTAACTTTGAACTCAGTTACTTTTAAAATAATACACGGGAACTCCTCAACTCACTCTGGGTGCAGTAGTGAAATATGTTATTTAAATTTCAAAGTGTATCAAGTGCTTGTAACAGAAATATAGGAATAGAAACTGTGCCTCGTCTGAGAACCAACCCGGGTGTGGCATAAGACAACTCTGGTTCAATGTGAATGAAACGCATCACAACCTAGGACATTCATTGTGCCATCAAAGACAACTGCAAAGTGGATGTAGTGAATAAAGTGCAATTTCAAGTAGGCCTTGTAAGATCAGGAACACAGCAACATTTGTAGTGAATAAAGTGCTATTTCAAACTGTGGGAAAAGGTAATGATAAAGCACATGGATTTGTTTACAAGCCAGCGAACGGTTAGCATAAGTTTGGTAGAACTATGTGGATGTTACAAGGTAAGGTTTCTTGTTTCTCACTTCTCTTTCTGGGACGGTAGTCTCAATGTTGCAAAAGGTTGGTTTTCCGCCTGGGGACGCTAGGCACAGCAGGGGAAAGTCACCATTTTCACGGAACAGGTCATTTAACAAGACAGAACAATATAGAACAAAACTGAGAACAAAATATTAGGAATAATTGAGTACAAAATTGGAGAACAATTAAGAACAAAATTTATTGATGAACAATCATTAACAATCTACTATTTATCTAATCTACTAAATTATAAAAAACAAACTAAATTATAACAAATTACTATTTACAAATTAGAACTATTTACAAATGTACATATTTACAATATAGCTCGAGCTGCATGGCCACCTACAGCTGAGGCTGCATGGCCACCTCCCCTTGCCGCCATATTGTGGTGGCGTGGGGCAGTACCACTCACCCTCTGGTACCAAGATGACATCCAGCACTGTCGCGTGGTACCAGAGGGTGCAGCTGTCGCCAGCCCAGCCACAGCACCTGGCCGGACCCACCAGCAGGTGCCATGCGCCCGCACATGGCACAGTCTGCGGGACCTGCCCGTGCAGACTCCTGGGCCAGCCGAGCCTCCCTAGCGGCCGCCTGACGGGCCTCCCTCTCCTGCCGCGCCTGGAATTGTGCCATCTCGCGCTGCCTCCTAGCGGCCTCTCTTACAGCGCGTGCAGCCGCCTTTGCTGCCTGTGTAGCGGCCTGCTGCTGCCGGACCCAGCAGCTGGGCTGCCGATCCTGCAGCTGTTGTTCTATGCGGGATGCCTCAGCCTCCCTCTCGGCTCTTTCCCGCATATTGGCGTCCGAGGTGATGACATTTGCAGGCTGAGGCATCCTCCTCCCCCTCCCCCTGGCCGGCGTTTCAATATGTGGCGGCAGCAGGATGTCGGCTAGTGCCGCCCGGGATGACTCAGAGCGTACCAGGGGTTGGGGAAGCGGTGGCAGGTCGGGGGCACTGTCGGTGGCGGTGATTGGTGGTCCCAGCGGACCCGTGGTGGGAGGTGGCCATGGCTGCGGTGGTGGCAGCAGCGCCGGCCCGTGGTGGTGGTAGAGGCAGCGGTGGCTGTGATGGAGGTAGAGGTGGAGGCAGCGGTGGCTGTGATGGAGGTAGAGGTGGAGGCAGCGGTGGCTGTGATGGAGGTAGAGGTGGAGGCAGCGGCGGCTGTGGTGGAGGTAGAGGTGGAGGCGGCGGCTGTGGTGGTGGAGGAGGTAGAGGTGGAGGCAGCGGTGGCTGTGATGGAGGTAGAGGTGGAGGCAGCTGGCTGTGGTGGAGGTGGCCATGGCTGCGGTGGTGGCAGCAGCAGCGCCGGCCGTGGTGGTGGTGGACGAGGAGGAGGCAACTGGGCCCCAAGGCGTCGGGACGGCGGTGGTGGTCGTGGCAGCGGGACCCCGTGGCGACGAGACGGGGGTGGTGGTGGTGGTGGCGACTTCGCAGGTGTTTGCTACGGTGGTGGGAGAGGGTATCGTGTTGGTGGCAGATGCGGCGTCGGTGGTGGTGTTGGACGGGGCGTTGGCCCGGCGCGGTTGTTGTCTGTGGTGCTGGTGGGCGGCAGGGGCAGCGGGGCCCTCGGCGGTGCAAGGAGGGGGTGGACATGTCCTCGTCAGTGTCCTCAGGCGTCAAAACACTCCCCCCAGCTGAAGCGGTCCGGAGGCCTTTGACGAGCTGCAACAAAAAAAATCACAAAATGAAGACATTGTTAGAAATGTATGTAAGTGCTGTAAAATTGATCTTGATGAACTTTTTCATGATTGTAGATTGTCTTTTTTCCCTAACTCACCTTTGACTCGTCCACCTCCATCCTGTTCAGCGGGAAGAGGCCTGTCCGTCTGAACCCACTGATGATGTTATGGGGGGTACAGGCCTCCTCCAGCCGCGTACTTTAGCACACCGAGAATTGCCGCTTGCCGATGACAAGGTCGCCTCTCACCAGCCCCATGTTGTCGCCAGCCTGGAGCGCCCGCCTTTAGGGGGCGTACACCGCCACATCCAGTGGCTGGAGCACATGGGTGGTGTGCGCTGGCAGGCACACCACCTCGATCCTGTTGGCCCGACAGAAGTCGACCACCCCCGTCCCAACATGAGCCTCATGTTGATCCATGAAAGGAGGGAGGGGCGCTCCTGCGGGCGTGCCGTGAAGTGCCCCAGCCACTTCAGGAATAGGTAAGCTGTCCATGTACCCCTTCTCCGACACACCGTGAGAGTGCATTCTGGGGCCCCTCCGGGGCGTAGGCTGTGCTGGGGAAGCTCCCCGGAAGATGACAAAGGGGTATGCTTTCCCCAGCAGCGTTCATTGCCAGCAGTGAGCGGTGATGTGTTCTCTTGTGGTCACCTGCTGCGGCGTAAGCGCACCTCTGCCCCTTGTGGCAGAGGATCGTTACCTGGGTGGCCCTTGTCGCCGAATCCGTCTCGTCGCGGTTATAGATCAGTTCAGGGGTCCAGCTGAATCCATGTTGGTCATAAAGGGCCTGGCAGATGTGGAAGGCTTCGTCCACCCCTTTCCACCGTAGCCCATGGAGCCGGCTCCCCTTTCCAGTGGATTGGCCCTCCTGGAGGCTTCTGGTGGGGAATGGCAGCTTCGGAACCAACTCCACCACATCTTACTCAGGCCCTTCTCCATGTTCACAAATGGGTTTGGCCGTCCCGGCATGCCACAGATCTGGATGGCCAGCACCAGCGCCACCGACTTAGTGATCGGGAAGGCGTGGGCTGCCATCAGAAAATGTAGCGAAGTAGGGCCTCCTCCTCGTCGGCATCAGCGCCCGGTTGGGGTGGGGCTGGAGGGCATATCTCCCCTTCCTCCGGTCCTGGAGGGTGGTGTGGGAATGTGAAATTGGGCAGCCACCCTCCGAGGCTGCCCCCCTCCTCCAAAGCCCCTTAAGGCCCTCCCCATGTCATCTTCTGTATCGTCGTCTTTTGGCCGTGGCATTTTTTCTGTAAAAAGTACATAAAGGCACAAACAAAATAATTTATTATTTTTTTATTAATTTTACTATATTAGTATATTGATGTAATAATTATAGTAATTATTATAAGATTACATCTTGTATCTTACACCTTGCTGGAGCATAACAAATACTTGCTTTCTCTGTTGTTGAATTAAAACAACAGATTTAGATGTGTTTTTGTAGTTTTGCTGTTAGTGCCTGGAAAAACCACGAAAAGCACCACGATGGCAGCATTGACCCAGTCGGTTTACCTTTATCCTCCATACAAACCTAACACTTTCGCCAGATGAATTTGGTTCCGCCTAGCTCGGCGGGAAATTCATCTGGCGAAAGTGTCAATTATACAAACGATATGACCCATGAAAACATTTTAAAATTGTCCGTTAAAGTTGCCCGTTAGGAAACTAGATACGAACTTTTACTATGTGTGATTACAGCATAGTCTTATCTGGCTGTCAAACAACGCTAGCTAGCTACTTAATATCAACAACATCCCTGTCTCATCGTGCAAGACTTGTCTTATAAATTGCGCGGACTTCAGTAACGTTAATGTCATGTATGATCCATGAAAATATGTAAAAACTGTCCGTTAATGTTATGCTAGAAAACTAGATACAAACCGATACAGGTTTTTCAACATGTCTACATTAACCTTTGATCTATAACACGGACATATCTTATAACATATATTCGCTACATTTGTTTAAACACTTCCCCACATCATTTTAGGGACAAAGGTCAAACCCTCCCGGTGCCATTTTGAGAAATCTTGATTGTGAAGTGTGGGTGTAGACATACTTACTTGGCTGTAGAGGGTGTTGTTTCTTCAATGTCCGTTGAATCACGAAAAATTGAAAGGAGACAACACAAGGTTTCCAGGGAGGCGACGTTTTTTTTAAACTGGACATGATTGATTATATCATTTTTCAAAAAAGATCAACTGTATGGAACAGTGTGGAGTACGTAATACCGTGTCATTTGAGGGTAGAGCACTGTACGGAACACTGAGGACAAGTTCTGAGAGTTTTTAACTCTTTTATCGTAAATATCTCAAAAAGTCTAAAGTTCATGTGGCAGATTTTTTTTGAAGATGTCATGTGTTGCCAGGCAGCAGCCGAGAGATATATGTAGTAAAAGTTCATGAAGAGTTCATGTGCAGCCAGGTGGCCAGGCAGAAGCTGGGGAGGATGTCATGCATGTCTTGTGAGCGTGACACAGGCCTACTAGGGATTATTTAATAATTTTTGTGGCAGCTTGGTGAGCTCATCCACCAATATAATTTATTGAGTGTACACCGATTGGTTACAAAGGGGTCTGCCATTTACATAGGTGGCAGACACCCGGCCAGGGTTGGCCATACAAAAAAAGGAGGTGTTTTGATAACATACAAAAACTTTCCCCAAGAGGAAAATCCTCAGAATGTGCGCACCTTCTCCCCAAGGCCTGGGTCATGGAGTCTCCGCTGCAGAGGACATCCATCATTCACAACTCCTGCCTGGCAACACTTAGTCTCTGTGCATTTTTTTCAGAGCTGTACCCAGCAGGACTTGTGATTGCCTGATGTGGGGGAGGGGTTTGCCTACAAAGCCAAACCCCTCCCCCACATCGGGCAATCAGACCACATTAGCATCCTGCTGCTGCCCCGATACAGACAAAGAGCAAAAGTCACCAAACCGGTTCTGAAGGAGGTGAGAATGTGGCCGGAGGGGACCGTCTCACAACTTCAGGACTGCTTTGAAACAACAGACTGGGATATCTTCAAAACAGCTGCCACCCACAACAACCACATTGACATTGAGGAATACACAGACACTGTGACCTCCTACATCACCAAATGCATCGATGATGTTACAGAAATAAAACACATCACCACTCAAGACCCAACCAGAAGCCATGGCTGACAGGAGACGTCCACAGACTGCTGAGGGCCAGAGACAAAGCCTTCAGAGCTGGATATGTAGCTGGCCTAAGAACAGCGAGGGGCTAACCTGTCCCAGGGCATCAGGAATCAAAAAAAAGGATTACACAGACAAAATAACAACACACTTCAAAGACAGCAGAGATGCACAGAGCCTATGGCAGGGCATACAGGCCATCACTGACTACAAGCCTGCGCCCGGAGCTGTGAGAACAACACCTCTCTGCTAAATGACCTGAACAGTTTTAAGCCCGTTTTGAAGCACAAAATGACACTCACCCACAGAAAACCCCACCTCCCCCACGACCAACCCCTGTACCTGTCCTCTGCCAGCGTGAAGAGGACACTCCCCACCATTAACCCACATAAAGCAGCAGGCCCAGACAACATACCAGGACGAGTGTTGAAGGACTGTGCAGAAGAGCTGAAGGATGTTTTACAGACATTTTCAACACCTCTCTGGAGCAAGCAGTCATCCCGTCACTTTTCAAAACTGCCACCATCATACCCGTGCCAAAGAATTCATCACCATCATGCTTCAATGACTACCGTCCTGTAGCACTCCGCCCATAATCATGAAGTGCTTGAGCGGCTAGTCATGTCACACATCAAAGCCACCCTACCCCCACCCTGGACCCCTTCCTGTTTGCATACCGAGCCAAACGATCCACGGAGGATGCAATCTGCTCTGCCCTCCATCCAGCCCTCACCCACTTAGACAATAAAGACTCATATGTGCTGTTCATAGACTTCAGTTCAGCATTCAATACCATAATACCACAACAACTCATCAGCAAACTGGACAAGCTAGGATTCAGTACCTCCCTCTGCAACTGGCTGCTGGACTTCCTGTTGCAGAGACCACAAGCAGCAATGCGTGTCGGGGACAACACCTCAAGCACTCTGACCCTGAGCACGGGGGCCCCTCAAGGGTGTGTGCTCAGCCCCCTGCTCTTCACACTGCTAACACATGACTGTACAACCACTCACAGCTCCAACCATCTGGTGAAGTTTCGGATCGACACAACACTGGTGGGCCTCATCACTAAGGGCGAAGAGGCTCACTACAGAGAAGAAGTAGACCTGCTGGCTAAATGGTGCAAAGACAACAACCTCCTGCTAAATGTCAGCAAGACCAAGGAGATTGTTGTCAACTTTCAGAGAGGCCACAAACAACTGCCACCACTGTCCATCGACGGAGATGCTGTGGAGAGAGTGAGCAGCACAAAATTTCTGGGGGTGCACATCAGCGGCGACCTCTCCTGGACCACCAACACAGCATCACTGGCTTAAGAAAGCCCAGCAGCCTCTACTTCTTGCATAGCAAATTGAAGAAGGCAAGTGCCACGCCTCCCGTCATGACTACATTCTACAGAGGGACCATCGAGAGCATCGTCTCCAGCAGCATCACAGTGTGGGCGGAAGCTGCACAGATCAGAACAGGAAGACCCTCCAGCGCACTGTTAACACAGCTAAGAGGATCATTGGAGCACCACTCCCCTCCCTGCAGGACATTTACACCACCCGCCTCACCCCCAAAGCACTAATGATTGTCAAGGATACAACCCACCCTGCACACAAACTGTTCAGCCTCCTGCCCTCTGGGCGGTACAGGAGCCTCGGCTCCCGCACCACCAGACTGGCAAGTAGCTTCATCCACCAAGCAATCAGGATGCTGAACACTCTACCCACTCTCCCATCACTGACAGCCCCCCCCCCCCCACCCACCAGCCAGCCAGGAACCTAGGAAACTAGGATCCTGTCTACCCTAACCCCCTCCCCCAACACCGCCCTGTGGAACTGCACTGTGACTGCGCAAGGCCCTAGCGTGTTGCTGCTTCACATCAAGCCTGATATACTTGAAATTACTGCATACTGCATATCAATGTAAATATACAGGTCACACAAGCACAAGTTTAAACTTCATGTAACTGTTAAGACTATATAAATATACAACACAACTACTTTTTTTTTTTATATATATGTCCTATATTTCTATTTTGATACATACATGTTCTATATTTCAGTCTTGCACTTTAATTTAATGTTTATTGTCTATGGCTATGTCTATAGTATGTCTAAGTCTGTATTTAAAGTATGTCTATGTCTGCATGGGAAAGTAAGAAACGAAATTTCAATTCTTTGTATGACCAGTGCATGTAAAGAAATTGACAATAAAAGCCGACTTGACTTGACTTGTGAATAAAAGGCCACAAGCGGCCACTTCTCATCTCAGACCGTTCTCCGCTGGTTTTTGTTCAGAGTGCTAAGTTAGAGTTAAAAGTTAGTGATTTTTTCCACGACATATTTGGAGGTCCTACCGAGATTTTGTGAAGGACGGGGAAGCGGTTTGCTCCGGAGGAGGCCTTCCTAATGACAAAGGCGCGCCAAGGTGAGCATATTTGCTTTAGTTTAAAATACCATTTGTCATTTGGGATTGGCCGAATCTTGGGACAGGCATATTCACCTGATCCTCATAAAATAATTTAAAAAAAGAGAACTCTGGGGTAAGAAGTTGCTGACAAAATATATATATATATATATATTTATATATTTATATTTTTACCGGATTGATGCAATCTTTGATAAAATATATTTTTATTTTTATAGATTTATATTTTTACTGGATTGATGCGATCTCCGGGAGTAGAATAGATTTATCGAATTGATCGCTTTGATAAGAATTTTTCTTTGATAAAATTTTTTTTTTTTTCATTTTTATATATTTGTATTTTTACTGGATTGATGCAATCTCGAAATTGATCTCATTTTTTTTCGATAAAATATATTTTTTTAGATTTATATTTTTACTGGATTGATGCGATCTCCGGGAGTAGAATAGATTTATCGAATAGATGCGATCTTCAATAAGAATTTTTTTTTTCATTTTTTTATATATTTGTATTTTTACCGGATTGATGCGATCTCCGAGAGTAGAATAGATTTATCAAATTGATGAATAAAGTGCGACCCTAAATATTTCCCGTGTGAAAGACTAGTAGATTACGGATCTTACATTTTGTAATAATATACGGATGACTGAGATACATTAGCACTGACCCTGTTGCTTCTAGCAATGGCCCTGATTCAAACTGAGCACATACTGTAGAAGCAGTGGAGGAAGGGCTTGACTTTGACTTGATTTATGACCTTCCTGAAGGGAGCAGAGCGGGAGCGGGCACAAGAGCAAGAAGCGCAGATTGCAGTGGCGGCTCAGACTGAGTGTTTTGATGTGTTTGCTCAATGCATGAGGAGTTGCCGAGGCCCGATCTTGCCACAGGGGCCAGGGATCTGGGGGAAATGGATCAAGATGTAGCCAATGCATTCTGATTTGGGTGATTGGGGAAAGAACACACTCTAAAAAAATAATACACTGGCTCAACTTAAAAAATTGAGGTAACAATTTGCATGGATCTTTTTGGGTGGTTTCGGCTCGGGCCGTTTTTGAGTGAATATTGTGAGACGTATATAGTTGGAACAACTGAATTATATTGTATGATCAAATTGATGTGGTTGAGTTGGTTCAACTTAATTAAGATTTAAGAGGACAAATCAGGTCTCGCAGTGTTTGCTCGGAGAGCGGCTTGAGTTGAAATGACTTAAAAAAATGAAGGTAACAATTTGCTTTTTAAGTTATAGTAACTTACTTCACTTCTGTCTGAATAGAAGCACACAGCAATTTAAATTTTCTGAAAGCATTGTTTGTTTTTAAAGCAATGGCAACTGGTCCAGTTGTGCAGTGAATGAATGTAGAGATCCGTCTGAATTAGTCATTTATCTGTATAAAAGAAAGACACAATGTTAGAAAATTTACCTTAAGACAAACAACAAAATGAACAAAATCTACAGGGATTGACACAGAATATTTCTCAAACTTCAAAAATAAATAAATGTTGGCCTACCTATTAGGCCTGTGTTCAGGTTAAGCTAAGAATGTCAAATGGCCCACAAGCCTTCATAAATAGTGACAATGTTAGGTGTAACTAGGACGACCAAATATGATCCTCAAACACGTGCAGTGTTAGAACTAGCAATGCTAAAATGTTAAGTGCTGAATACAGCTGCCACGGTGAAGTTTGAAGACACCAGACAGCTAAATTTACCTTTACTAACTCCAAATTATCAAAGGGCAGGTTCCAGGTCAGGGCTCTCAAGTTTTGAAGTTTGCAAGGAGTGAGACTTTGTTTCTCTGAGACTGTGCCAATGCCACGCCCCCCCCCCCCTGATCGAAGTACATGAAAGTCCTACGTCTGCTTGAACTACTCGTGGCGCCACGCCCCCTCCCCCCAATCATCAACAGACCCACCCTCCCCATGTCCCATCGACCCAGCTTCATGAGAGAGCACAAATTCCATTATTTCAAACACACTATTTTATTTATTTATTCTAGAACCCTATAGTAAATAATAATAAATAATAATAACATAAATTATAATAATAATTTCACCCAAATGGGCCCTTTGAACAGCAGTGGCTTCTGCTCTAAACAAACAGAAAACAACCAAATGAGAAAAAGCACATTTAGCCCCAAAATGGTCTCTTGAACAGTGGTGGTTCTATCCATGTGTGTGTGTGTGTGTGTGTTTATGAGTGATGTTGTGTGTTGTGTAAGTGTTTGTGGCAGATTTTGATGCCTTGATGACTGATACTGGGGGCTCCCATTTAAAGCACATATGGTTCAATGTCAGCCATTTTCACAGTCATGAGGCCATCCTTAAAAATATTCTTGTTTGCAGTAACAGCCATTTTTTTTTTTTCAAGATTCAAAGTAAAAAAAAAAAAGTACAATTTTGGTCATGGTGCTTACGTAGGTATGAATTTAAACAAATGTGCATATTGTGACGTAACTGACTGGGTCCTCAACCCGTGCCTTCAGGCGCATCACTGCAAACCTCAATCTGATGCAGGTTATGTAGACCAGCCTTTCTCAAACTTCTTTGACCTGAGGCCCAGTCATGGCAGACTTTGGGGTCATAGGGCTCATCTACACGTACCCAACCCCACTCCCTCCAAATCAAATTGTCATTATCATTATCATTATCACAATCATTATTATACAATAGCTTTTGGCCACGTTATATTCAAATTTGACTATACAATGCTCAGTGCTATACAGTCTCTGCTCTGTTTCTATGGAAGTTCCAAAAATCAACATTATTGAACAGTGTCGTTAAACAATTCGCTACTTGCACTCGGCTTTGTTACGTATTTCCGTTTAAAACTAGTGCTGCCCGGACGCTTCCGGTACTATTTGTTTACATGGTAACGGTAACGCCCATTCATTCATTCATTCACGTTTTTTAACTTTTCAAACTATTACAACAACAACATGAGTAAAAGGCCGCAGTAATGAAGACCCACCACCTACTCAAACAGGCTAGAGTACTCGAACATTGCTGTGTTCCGTTATGTAATGCTCTCGCGAAATTTAACGGGTGTCTTAAGCTCCATAGTTTCCCTAACCCAGCCCGATCTCGCGACTAAGGTGGGTGGTAAACATTCGCCGGGATAGTTTTAATATAACATCCCACACTAAGGTCTGCAGCAGACACTTCATGGAAAGCGACCTAGTTGCCAAAAAGAAGGAGGTCGAAGACGTCTGGCTAAAGGAGCAATACCTATGCTCTTTTGAGTGGAATGCCTACAGGCTCACAACACGACCCAGTGTGTGGGAGAGGAGAGAAAGGCCAGAGGAACCGGAGTTATCTCTTCCTTTAGAGTCAGACACCGGAAGTGTCAGCCGATCATGATTACTGTGCTATTCCAGAGCCGCTGCCTTTAGATTTGAGCTGTCAGCGGCAAAACGAGGATTTGGCATGAAGTGGAGGAGTTAAAAAGCAGCTGCAAGAATTACGGCTGCAGCGAAATTTCGACTGCAGCGGTTTGCAGGATCCCATGAGGATATACGGTTTTACACTAGGTAGGCTAGGAAGCTATGCAGATTGCAAATATTTTCAGTCTTCTGGTACCGATGGCAGGCATAATAATGTCCTCCTTTCCTTTACCCCCACCCTACAAAAACCTCAACAGAGGATAAACATACACTAGGCCAATTAGTTTATTCGTCTATAAAAATTATAAAGTACATATTTACATGTAAAATCAATCAAATGTATTTTTGCTCCACTAGATTCCCAAGTTATGATCATTTAATGGCCTTCTGGTGGCTCATTGAGCCATCAGTCCACAAAATGGTTAGAATCACAAGAGCCAGAGCAGCAGCTAAGAAAAATGAAGAGGTGACCCGTTCATGTGTGTCAGGGGTAGGTGTCAGAGTTAGCTTTAATAGCTAGGCTATAAACACTATGTATTATTATTATTATTATTATTATTATTATGTTAAGACAGCCATTTGGGTTTGTGGATTGAGACAAATTTACAATATGTCTATCAAATCCACAGAGGCAGGTACTGCAGCCAATAGATGAGTTCTTCCTATTCCTTGTCCATCTTTCTGTTGGTCTGAAGGAGAGAGACTTAGGACATCGGTTTGGAATTCATTCCTCGACAGTTAGCAGAGTAGTGTCATCATGGACAAACTACCTATACACCCTCCTTGGGTCTGTATGCATTTGGCTGTCACCTGAGGAAGTTAAGGCAAATCTCCCAGCAGTTTTCAGCTTACTTCCCTGACACACAGGTGATCATAGATTGCACTGAATTTAAATGCCAGACTCCGTCCTCACTGTTGCTGCAGAGTGAAATGTACTCTCGCAGCTACAAAGTCACTGCACCATGAAAGGCCTGATTGGCATTGCTCCACATGGTGCAGTGACTTTTGTCTCCTCATTATATGCAGGGTCAGTGAGTGATAAAGAGTTGTTCAAAAGATCAGGGCTAGCAGAGCTACTTACAGAGGAGATGGCAGTGATGGTGGACAAGGGTTTCTTAATTAGCGACTGTGTGAATTGCAAGGTGTACTGTCCACCATTTTTGTCCAGGAAGAGTCAGATGCCTGCACATCATGTAATTGCAACACAAGCCATAGCACGTCTCAGAGTACACGTAGAAAGAGTAATCAGGAGGATCAAAGAAAACAAGTTCTTCGATGGCATCATTCCACTAACTCAGACTGTAAATATCAGCCAAATGTTCACAGTGGCATGTCTGTTATCTAATTATCAGAACAAGGCATTAGTGAAGGCCTGGCCTAAATAAATAACTACATATCATGTCAACACAGAAATAATATTACTTGTACATACATTTTAATGTAAAATTAGATACATCACAATAGTATAACATACATTAGTTCAAAAGTAAAACAGTGGGTACTCTAACGATGAATATCACATAAATAAAAAAAATGTTCTCTGAAATTGCAAAAACTACCTACCTAATATATATACATTATTTATTGTTTACAAATAAAAATCTATAACACATTTGAACCATATTTTTGTCCATCATGTCTTTGACTCAATAATTAGTGTTATTTTTTAGGAGTGGATTATACAGAGGCAGTGACAGTACATTACAACAATCAATAGGGTCCTTTGTATAGATTTGTAAAAATGAACAACTCAGAAGTGGCAGATGGAGTCAGAAGTGGCAGCTGGATACAGTAAGCGGCCATGCGCTCCTTTGTATAGATTTGTAAAAATGAACAGTCATTAAACCCCTTTGTATAGATTTGTAAAATGAACAACAATCATTAAGCCCCTTTGTATAGATTTGTAAAAATGAACAGTTATAATACATTGGATTTGTAAAAATGAACAACTATTACAATATATTGGTCTATTTTTTTTTTCTTTTTTATGATGATGATTTGTATTGGATTGAATAAGTTATATTTTGATCATGTTTTTAGAGCTCATTTTTCATTTGTAGGTATCGTGGCATGTAGACATAGAAAAAGAAATAATCAGCTTTCTCTCTGATTGATTTTTGCACCTCAGTGTCTATGTAAATCCGTTGCACAAGATAGTCTCCTCCTATGCCCACACAACAAAATCGCACCACTGCATCCCTGTGAAGAGCAGTTGCCCTTGTACTTGCCAGTAATAGACGTGGCTTTTTTTAAGTTTTGGGGAACCATTTTCCATTTTTACGTATTTGCAGTCTACAAAGTTTTTGACATTAGGGCATTTGAATTCAACAAGGCGAATTGGGGGGTTTATGTTTGGATCATAAACAACACCATCTGGAGAAGCAGCAAGCCAGGGGGTGGTTGGATGAATAACTAGACCACTGGGTGCATAGTTGACATGGACTAACTTACTATATTCAGCTGCCACTTCTGACTCCATCTCAGCCCCCCTCTTCAAAAATTATGCCTGGACCTGGGATTATTTCCTAGGGGGGAAATCATCTCTTATTACCTTACTCCAGTCTGTACTCTTCGCTTTGGTACTGGCTTGGTGAAGACCATGGCGTTGATGGGTCCAGGCTTCACACCCTATCAGACAAATACAATTACTGAGAGTGGGATCACTTCTAATCAAAGCAATGATCAATGAAAAAAAACTTCAATCTCCTTAAAATTACCATAGTTCTTGGCTTGTGCCATTGCTGTTCTGACTCTGTGCAGCTATGAACAGGGGGTACCACTGGTATTTCAAGTTGTGAATAGTGTGCCGTTTGATACAGCAGGACCTGCCACACAGGAACATGTCTTCTGTGTCATTACCACTGGCGTTGAATCACCAAGTGTAATCTGAGAAGAAAGAGAAAGAAAGAAGTCAGCCTGCTTTAAAAAAAAAAAAAAAAGGAAAACCGTGGTGTTATTTAACATATGCAAAAACCTAAACTGCTGAATGCTTAGACCAGTGTTTCTCAAAGTGTGGTCCGCAAGCTATCCCAAGTGGTCCGCAAGCAGACGTGGTAAAATATAATATAGATGAGTTGTTTGCAATATTGAACCAACTTGTATGTAAATTCAAACAGTTCTGCAACATGCCTATGTATGCTACGCCAGTTTAAATAATATGAATCCTCTGACACAATAAGCAAGGTGAGGCCTATTGTGTAATATATACTGTTGAAGTACGTCTACTCTTCTTTTTTTTTTAGCTAGGTAGTCCGTGAGGTTTTTTTTCCATTGGTTAAGTGGTCCTTGGTCTGAAAAAGTTTCAGAAACACTGGCTTAGACCATAAACTTTCTCACCCTATTCAATGTTGATTACATTCATTACATACAAAACTATCATTACATTAACATTAGGCAACATGGGGGAGGGTTAGGATGAATAAAGCTGGAGCTCCTGCCTACACTTAAACGATGTGGCATCTCAGACTTCAGCATAGACCTGTAGCACAATGATCTGACGCCAACTTGCCCTGTCATCCTGTCTTTATTGGACACTATAAAATAACAGATTAAGTTGTTAGCGTTATGGGTCATTGGTGATAACCTGTGTATCAACAGCTATGCATCATTCACGTCAACACATCCTACAAGTAGCAGCAAGCTAAACAGCCGTTACACGATTGAACTACCTCACGTGAGTTAACGTTAGTTAGACATAACATTACGGTTCACAGACAACACTGTCAAAGTTAACCTCACTATTAGCGAATGTGAATTAAATCTAGATAAAGCACACCGTGTTTACTACATTGCTACTCAGATAGCATACTCATAATGACACCCACACCGAAAAAAAACAAACGATAACGATTGCTATAGCTTCTAACTAGACTATCTATCAACGTATGAAGTAAGCTATAGCTAGCGCTAACATTTACTAACGTTAGTCAGTTAGTTTAAATTATGTTCTTACCTTCATAGTTGTGTATGTACGTGCCCACATACAACCTAAAACCCTTGTCCATTTTAAATGATGGGACCTTCGACATGTTGCAGATGCGGTGGACATCTGTCATACTCAATTTTGGGAGTTCTTGAAGAGACCGGGTGTAAAACACAGCTGTCGCCATCGTAGCACCGGAAACAGCTGAGCAGTACAAAGTAGAACGCGGAAGCGATTGTGACTGATTGTGCAAGCAAAGATTGTTAAGGCGGAGCAAGATGTTTCATCAGGAGCCACTTCCGGGAACCCGGATCGCACGAGGGGGGGTCAAAATCCCCCTTTATGCAGAGCAGAGGCAGCGACTGCTCCATTGAAGTCTATGGGCATAGCTCAGAATTTCACCACATATGCTAAGGTCTTGGTTCTATAGAGTTAGGAATGTGAATTTCGGGCACGTTTTCATGATCCTCAAACCCTTTTGAACATTTCAGGTACATTTTTAGCATTTTGGAGCATTCCAGTCTGGAGAAAATCAACCTTATATCAGGTGTGCGCCGGTTATTTATGGAGCTGCTGTTGGCCGGTTGCAACGTACGCTCGTCAATACATCATCGACACGCCTCTTTATGCAGACAGGATTCGATCCCCATTTCGCGCCCATAGACATGAACTACGACGAAGTATCTTGCTCCGCCTTAACAATCTTTGGTGCAAGTAGCCCATTAAATAGCATTCAACAGGTTGAAGCGGAGCTTTGATACCAACGTTATCGATTAGTTTCAGTTTCTCTCGTGCAGACGCCTGCATTGAATGAACGCTCATACTACCACTTTATTATATGGCTCCATGTTTAATGACATCGATAGCAGAAACGTTTGTTATCTTTTTTTGTCGGTCCGCGGTATCTTGATCAACTGCGCAGCAAATTATCAGGACGGGCACCGGCTTAATTTCACTCCACGACTCCGTGGACCAGCAGTCTCCACGTTGCGGACCCACATCAAAACAAAACTATTTCCTGATTGGTTGAGAAATCCTATTTTCTGATTGGCCCATAGGTTAGTAACTGAACAGCTGCTCTCTGAGCTGAATGAGCGCACAGACAGCAACATTGTGACACGTTTGTAAAATATAGCCCTTAGACATTTCTGTGCGGGCAAGTTAATAATTTTTCGGAGTGAGAAATGCAATGTGTGGCGTGTGATCGTGTGAAGTCATTGAAATGCGTGTGTCTCACCCTCAAAGCGTGAGACTTGAGAGGTCTGTTCCAGGTAACTTTGAAGACGCCAGCTACCAAAGTCATCTTTTCAAATGGTTTAATTACCGTGCAAGCAGCAGCTAGCTTGGAAGACACGATATAGCTACTGTCTGTAGATAGCTAGGTAAAATCCATCTTTTCAAATAATCAAATGAGCAAAAGGGCAAGCTGTAGTATTGATTTCATTTGTAGTGTCACGTGACAAAGATCTTGATGCACTAGTGCCGTTGTTTGATAGCTGTTGCTTTTAAAACAAACAAACAAAAAAACAAAAATAGTAGGCTACTTTGCACGTACCTTTGATGTTCGATGCAGGCTACAGGATCCTGTGCCATAATTTCTGTTACTTCTCAGGCGTGGTCTGGAAGGTTCTGAACGTTCAGTTGTGCTTTATAAGTTTGGCCACGAGATTTACAAGTTTCAGTAACTTAATACTTATCTGTTGTTAGGTGAAAGCAAGACTGTGTGTTGAAAATCCATATATTAATAAGTTGAGACAGCTTTCTTTCTTTTTCAGTATGACAAATTCCTTAAAATAAGTTGTCAACTCACCTATACATGTACAAGTAGCAAACTTAATTTTTTATGTTGAAAATGTTCTTCATTTTAAGTTTTATCTACAAACCTCATGAATCATTTTTTAGAGTGTAGTTGTGTATTGTGCCGATTCGATCTGTTTTGCTATTGCACAGACCACTGTGTAGTGTGTAATTATATTCTGGTCTTACATTTTTGTACATTGATAACACATGAATACTGGCATTTGACCCTTGTAAGGTGTTCGGGTCTACTGGACCCAAGTGTAGTGGTTGTGGGTGTCGTGTGACGTGGCTGTGTCCTCCTCCTGGCTGGGCCTGCTGTGTGGGTGGGTGTCTGTGTCAGTGTGTGTGCTTGAGTGTGGGTGTCTGGGTGTGGAAATGTTGTCTTTCTGTACCTACTATTCCCACACAGGGTTACAAAAATTGTTGTGTTTGAAGCATTTTTACCTGTTCTGATGACAGATAAATGAAGAACAAAAAAGAATATAGAAGAACAAGGAGATGCAATTTTGTGAGAACAAGGATTGTTTTTCTTTGGGAACGCATGCCACGGTCAGTATAATTTAGGGCTGAGTGGTGCGGGTCATTTGGAGGCTCTCAGACACATTAAAGGGGAACTTGGCTACTATTTCAACTTAATAAACCCGTTTAGAAATCATTTGGATGGTTAATTGACCTGTTCCGGTGAAAATTGTGACTTTCCCGGCTCCCTCTAGCGTCCCCAGGCGGAAAACCAACCTTGCAACTTTTGGACTAGCGTCCCGAAAGGTTTGAAACAGGAAGTATCGTGTGAAGCGAGAACCAGCGAGAAACACAAACTGCTTTACGGCAACTCCCCATAAACGCACACGCCCCCCTCAGTACCGGTTAGCCACGCCGGCTATAAGAGCAAGCGAAAATGGATTATTTTTTTGATGGTCATCATGGCAGAGGCAGCGAAAAGACAGAAGAGACGGTTCTCGGTGGAGGAGGCGAGGGAGAGGAAGAAAGCGGCTGACCGAGCGAGGGACCGCACAAGAGTAAACATCGGTCGTGCGTTCACGGAATGGCGTGAGCTAAGGGAAAGCGAAGGATGCAAAACAGATGCTGACCTGGCGTTACTGCTAATGCAATTGTAAGTACGTCTTTATTTCCTGTTTATTCATTATTTCTTATTCTTGTTAGCGTTTGTAAATGTGTTCAATCCATGGCCGTGACCGGTAGCTGGCTGGCTAGTGGCTAGCTAGCTAGCCAGCGAGCCAACCTGTTTGTTTTGAGTACGGTAGATTACTGTTGCATGGGGTTGCTGCTATCTATGTGGCAAATTTACCAGACAACCGAGGTTTACGCATTCGTTGAATGTATGTCCCTTATATTGGAAGTATACGCACAGTTGCTTGTTACGCTAGGCCGTATAGTGTTACCTAAAAACCTAGGCTAACAACCCTGATATAGTGTCTCTGCATACGTGTTTTAGCCTAGGTCAAAAATACGTCTCAGTTTAGTTATCAAGTCTCGAAGCATCATATTTCGTCATGGATAAGCAATAGTCATCAATGTCTGTTCTGTTTTACATTGTGTAGAAAAGTTAGATTGTGCAAAGGTGACGCCTGTTCTCTCGATTTTGTTGTAGCTACAAGCGCTGGGAAGTGACCACATCCACGCCACGCAAGGGCCAGTCCAGACCACCACAACCAGTGGTGTCGAGTATCGTTCATTCATTTTTTCAATCAGAGAAATACAAGCTCCTGAGCTTGGTGTTCAACCACTGGTTGGAGAGGGAGAGATAGAGGTTTTGGAATCCAGGTGAGCTTGCCTTGCACCTCATACTGTGCTGTAGTGTATTTGGATTTGATTTGGGTGTATATATTTTTTTTGCTGTTTACTTTCCATCTGTTTATGTAGTTAGTCATGTGTTTATTGTTATACTTGCAGCATGCACTCTCTGGATATCACTAAAGACGAAAGCCCAGATTCACCAGATGAAGAGGCGCTCAATGATTTGAGGAATACCTAGTAAGTAATGTACATTGTGTTTTATTTAGATCCACTGATTTATACAACCATTCTAAGGTGTTTACATACATGTTTCATTCACAGCATTGCCATGGATGATTTTTGGGCTCATCCAAGTAATTTGGAAGATGAGGACAGCTCCGATGAGGACTTTGTCCCATCTCTTCATTTGAGGTAAATGTCCTTGTTGGTAATAAACAAGGTAGTTGCCTGCTTGTTACACTGATGAATTTATTGATTATGTAATAAATAGATTGATTATGTAATAGTTCATAGGAATTTGATGTGGTGATCAATGTATTCATATTTGGCCTCTTTACACAGAAATGTTGGTGCCAAAACAGACAAGCTTCCTGAAATCAGTGTGGACGAAGCTGTGTTTGATTTTGTTGTAGCTGCTCCTCCTGTAGAGGAATCAGATTCAGAATCTGTTTCGGACCAACAGAGAGTCACTACAGAGGAACACTTGGTTGGTAAATGTGCCAACATGACCTACAATGACAATCTCCTTCTACTTGCTCGGCACCTGAAACTACCCCTCAAGAACTGCAAGCACGTGGACAGACTGTCTGGTGTTCCATGTCCTGGTGTGCCACCATTTCAGATGACCCTGAAACTTCGGGGGACTGGAGCAGTTTTGGAATGGGTAAGATGGTGCTAGACAATGTGAATTTACATGTAAATTAGATTCCAACCCCCCTCGCACCTAAATAAAAAGGCAGGGGGAGGGTGAATTTTTTTTTTTTTTTTTGTAGAGTTTGCTGATTGTGGCCATTACAGGTGTGAAGGCTTGCATAGAAATGGCACATTTGGTCGCACATACTGTAGCTGTTATATACCCGTTTTGTTTTGCTTGATTGGTCTTGATGTATTTTTTTCTCCCCTCTACATTAGTTATGCCCCTTCGGACACAGCCAGTGGAAATGGAACTCGCAGCCAACTTTAAAGTTTGGCATGCAGGGTGGGGACTTCATGCTGAGCACAAACATACTTCTGTCTGGCAACAACTACAGAAAAGTAGCTCTGCTTTTCAAGTTCATGGCCATGGGTATGGTAACAGAATCCACATACTACCGTATCCAAGACGCATACTGCATAGAGCCTGTCCAAGAATTCTGGGACAACATCAGGGCAGAAGTCTTGGAGCGGATGCGCCAAAAGGACCATATTGTTGTCCTAGGTGAGGCATACTTTTGTGTCTTCGTAATCAATTATATAGAAATCAATGTTTAGCCAAGACTTATATTCACTCAGACTTTTGATTCTAACACCTTTTATTTCAATATCTGTTGGCTGTAGGGGATGGCCGAATGGACTCTCCTGGGAAGTTCTGAGTGCATTTGTTTGATATGTTTATTCTGTGTGGTTAAGAACTTGTGCTATTTTTATTCTGTGTGGTTAAGGACTTGTGCTTAACCACTGTGCTTATGTTTCAGGACACTGTGCTCAATATTGCACATATACAACAATCGAACAAGACTCGCGAGACATCCTCCACATTGTTTCTGTGGACAAAAGGGAGACCAGTCGCAACTCGGTGATAATGGAGAAAGAATGCTTCATTCGCACCATGGATGCTCTGCTCCCGAATGTCAAAATAAAAGAAGTGGTTACTGATGCTCACCCACAGATCACTGCATTGCTGAGTAAGTAGAACTTATGTGCTGTTACTTGAAGTCATGACTTTCATATTGTAATTGTGTCATAAAGTCTTGTGTTTTACAGATCCAGAACGTGGACGATATAAAGCATGGGGTTTACAGCATTCGCTTGACATTTGGCATGCTGCTAAAAGTCTTAGCAAAAGGCTTCGAAAGGTATGTTTCCATCCACACCATCATACTGCCAGGGTACTCTCAACAATGCCATATGGACAAACATTTTACCTGTCACATCATGGCAACAGAAGAGGTTCTTTATAGGTGTGTATTGACACTGCTATTGATGTGCATCGTAGTCAGGCTGGAGCAGTGAAGGGGCAGAATCCAATTCAGGTCTGGGCCCGAGACATTGTCAACCACTTTTGGTACTGCAGCAAACAGGCTTCCACAGAGGAGGAATTCAAGGTATGTTTGAGAGTAGAGTATGTGTAGTGTAAAAACAGTTTGTGACAGATTGGGTTTTTAGTTGTATATATTGTACAGGTGACAATTTTTTTTCTTTATCTTGCAGTCGATGTGGGTTGGTGTGATGCATCATGTCCGCAACGAACATTTTTGGGCAACCGGTTGCTGTCAGCATGAGCCGCTGGAGGAAGGCAGCCAAGACAAGCCTTGGATGGAGCAAGGTGACCATATAGGAAAATAAAACTGCACAAATGAATTCCCTACATGACTGCACTCATTTCACTCATAATATAATGTGTTTACAGGTTCAGCAGCTCATTTGAGAAGAGATGGCTGAACCTTGTGAGGAAGTTCCTAAACTTCAGGAAATCATCTGCTCTCGTTTTAGCATTTGCTGTGTTTTTAATTGTGCACTCAAGCAATACTCAATATTTGACAGACTGAGCTGAGGTCCTTTTGTACATAAGGAAAGGGTTCCAGCAGATTTGTAGACGTGTGTGTGGTGAGAGATTTTCTAACTTCAATTATTCTGCCTCAAACACACTCACAGGACCACGTCGGATTTGGAGAGTTTCCAAAATCCTATTTTGCTCTACGCAGCGAAGCGGATGTCGTACACTCCGTTTGTGTACAAGACCAGGACCCTGTTGGCTGCGATTGATTACAATATGCACAATCGACGTGTGCCAGCACTAAACAAGGATGGCCACAAAATGTAAGCTCTTAGTATAAGAATAAAGTGTTTGTTTATATAATTTTTGTTTAAACTTTTGTAAATGAGCATATTACTAACTGCCCTTACTCTCCAGGTACAAAAAATCGTACAATAAAAAATAAAAAAACTGGGCTGTGTATACAATTAAGGAGAAGAAGGAATACAAATACATCCCTGACCTCCAGAAGGCCATTCTTGGTAGGAGGCTGAAGAGTGGGACCGGCCTTCCCTGCAAGACCACGCTAAGGCCAGAAGATCCCAGGCGACTTGGTTTGCTTTCCTCTGCAGAGCCATCACCGCCCACGTCGGAGCTCATCCAAAGACATGTGTCACGAGGGGAGTCTACGACCTCAAACCCCTAGAGAACTGACACTATTCCCTCTTACAACTGTCAATGTGTAAATAGTTGAAATTATGGCAAAGTTTTCTTGAAAATTATATATTTTATTGTACAAATAAACACGCATTCAAAAAAAACAATTGTGTCTTAAATTATACAAAAACAAATAAAAAAAGGTTGACGTAACTATTTACAATAAAAAATGTGAAATTCAAACATGACGGGTCACTCGGGTCACATGACGGGGCCTGTGTACTGACCCCTTGGGTCAGGAAAGGAGTCTCTAATCTTCCACACGCAACCGCTTGGGATGACCACCCTGTTCCCTATTCCAAGGCGGCCATACTGCCACAGCACAAACTGGCGGTAGGCTGAATGTCTATACTGTCGCTGCTCCTCCCCTGGCTCCTGGTGATCATTTATGGCAAAAATGTCATTCCAAGCTCTACGGGCCAGGCGCAACACCCCCTCGTCTAAGACATAGTATGCCATGTATGCCATCTCACTGATGCAATGCTCGGGGGGTTGGCGACAGCAGACCTTCTCGATGTCCGTTGCCATATCCCGGCAATGGTCACACACGCACCAGTGAAGTCCTCCTTGGTCAGGGTCTGGTTGCTGGGCTACCTCCGTCAAGGATAACAGGTCAAACATCAACCCTGGTAGTCTAGAGAGTACTTTCTCAAGGAGTACGTCCTTCTGGCCAGGCTCCAGAGAATGAATTCTCTCCTACAACACATTACTTGTTTTATTAGATGCCCATATTCAGGCAAAAGCTAACAGTAAGATTTATGTGTGTGTGATCATAAACAAACCTTTGTCTCAGCAGTCCTTTTCTCCCGCAGTTCCCTCAGCCTGCTCTGGACATCAGGTTCGAGGTCCTTCTGTCTTGTGCCCCTCCTCGGTGCCCTTGGCCTTGTAGGTTTAGCTCTCGCACTTCCTATCGCCTGAGGGGTGAATTCAGACGAGGCCGAAGTCGAAGTTGAATCCTGTAATGTTGTCATTTGATGAAACATTGTCAGCGTCTCATGTAGTCTGTCAGGAGCTAATTTATTACGCTAACTTTTAATGACCCAGTTAAGGAAAATGAATGGTCGTGCATTGTTTATACTTAGGTCAACTAACTCCTTTCTGATCTACACTTGTTCAATAATAAAATGTTAAACACAGTCATTGTAATTGCCAAGTTTAGCTAACGTTATCGTCGTGCAGACAAAGCTAACGTTGCATTCTCGACGGGAGAAAATATTTCTCACAGTTCCATTGGGGGCTATAAGAATAAGCAGTAACGTTTGCTAGCTTCATCCGTACAACCCGTTACAGCTTATGGGTGATAACACAATACAAAATGTACATGTCAATGTTCTATGATACTGTGTAATATTTTACTCACCTCGGTAGACATTGCTCCACACGAAAAAGTTGACTGGCAACAATTGCTCATCAGCAGCTTATAGAAAGGGGGGGAAGGGGAGGAGGGTGCCAAAAGTGAGTTTTTTACGACGGTGTTGTGGAATATACGTCCCAGAGCTGTAGGGGGAGCTCGTTGAGAAAACGTGCAACGACAAAAGTGAAAACCAGCGAAGAAATGGCTACACTTGCCGAGTTCCCCTTTAATGAACGACTCCCCGAAGCCAAACCTCCCTAATGTGGAAAACAGGAAATTCCAGTTCACCCTATCAAAAGCTTTTTCTGCGTCCAGAGTTGCTATGATGGTATTATCTTGAAAATTTGTAGAGTGATACATTATATTTAACAGTCTGTGTGTGTGGATGGTGGATGAAATTCTACCTTTAATGAAGCCTGTTTGGTCTGGGTGGATAATGGATGGGGTGACCTCTGTTAATCTGTGTGCTAGCATTTTTGCGATTATCTTATTGTCCACATTGAGGAGAGAAATTGGTCGGTAGCTGGATGGCAATGTTGGGTCCTTATTGGGCTTGAGGAGCAGTGAAATTGAGGCTGTGGTGGAACTAGTTGGAAGACGTCCTTTCTGTTTTGATTCATTAATCATTCTGATGAAAAGTGGAGCTAAGATGGTCCAAAATTGTTTGTAGAACTCAGCAGGAAAGCCATCCGGACCTGGTGCTTTATTATCGGGCATCTGTTTCAGGGCATCAAACAGTTCTTGTTGAGTAATAGGTGATTCCAGGTTTTTTATTTCGGTCTCATTGAGTTGTGGTAATTCGATGCTGTTTAGGAAAGAGTCTATGAATTCCTGGTTGGGGTTTATTTCTGAAGAATATAGTTTATTGTAAAACTGGTAAAAACATGATTTATTTCTTCAGGTGAGCTGGTTAGCTTCCTGCTGAGTTCTTTATGACGGGATTGTTGATTTTTCTTTGTTACGTTGGATTTGATTTGCTAAGTATTTACCTGATTTATTGCTATGGTGGAAGTTTTCCTGCCTTAGGCGGTGAATCATAAATTGAGTGTGTTTATTGAGTATTTCATTGAGTTTGAATTTATGTTTCCTAAGTTTGCCTGTGTTTCTTCAGTTGGGTTGCTTGCATTGGTTTCTTCTAACTGTTTAATTTTATTGTTGAGTTGTACTTCCTGTTCTTTTTCTTCTTTTTTTTTCATACTGAATATGAGATGATTCTTCCTCTAGTACTGCTTTTCCTGTTTCCCACAGAAGGGAAGGAGATGATTCAGAGCCGTTCATTTCTAGAAAGAATGCCCACTCTCTCCCAACAAAACTGATGAAATTTGGGTCTTGTAAGAGGGATGTATTAAAAGCGCCATTTGCTAATTGGTTGCTGCTGGTTAGTTATGTTCCATTTAATTGTAACTGGGGCATGATAAGCTAATGACTATGGGATGAATTGTTGAATCAGAGATATTTTTCATTATAGAGTTGCTGGTTAGAAAATAATCAATACGGGGAATAGGAGTGGTGGACGGAGAAAAAAGAGTAGCATTTGGAGTCTGGGTGCTGAAGCAGCCAACAATCGCCAAGGCCAGAATCGCTCATGAACTGTTTTATTGTTTTTGTGGATTGCCAGATTCGTTTGCTTTTAGAGTGATCAGATCTGTCAATTGTGGGGTCTAACAATTATGATGGGACAGCCAGATAGAGTTGAGATGGAGGTGAAGAGGTTCTGAAAGAAAACTGGGTTGTCTGTATTAGGGCCATAAACATTAACAATTGTTACAGGGGTATTGCGAATTGAGATGTTTATGATTACAAAACATCCTTCTGGGTCTGTGATGGTGGCGTTATGGATGAATGAGATTCTTTTGTTAATCAGAATGCAAACTCCCCTTTGTTTTGTATTGTAATGAGATGAGAAAATGTGATTGAATTGTCTTGATTTGATCTTGGTGTAGTCTAATTCTGAGAGATGAGTTTCTTGTAGGAGACATATGTCAGCTTTTTAAACTATCAAATGATTTAAGATTTTGAGCCTCTTTGCCTGAGATCAATCCCACGGATGTTCCAGGTCAGGAATGTAAGTGGTACCATGTTGTGATTGTACAGTTATGAAAATGTTTGATAAGGTGGGTATTGTGTGTGTGAGAGTGTGTGCAGGTGTCAGTTAGATAGGAGAGGGGGAAGGGGGGGTGGAGGAATAGGTATGTAATGTGGTGTGCGAATGAGATGTAAAGGGTAGGGGCTGAGAAGAATATAGAGCATAAAAGAGGTAGGAATTTGGTTCTGGAGTGGTGACAGCATGAACATTTCCTGTTTAGCATTGAAAACATACAGATCATAATTTGACTTTAGCCTATAGACATAATAAACAAAAACAGACAGGACACACAAGCAAACATGTATAGACAAAACATCATGAATAACATTAAACATTGAGAGAGCAAAAGAGAATGGGTGGGTAGGGGGAGCAAAAGGAATGAAACGTAAGAAGAGAGAAGAGAGAGGTGATCCAAGCATCAGTAGGCAGTGGGTTAGAGAGAGTTGAGGGTGACAATGTTATAATCAAGATGAATGTTGGCATGAGGTATGATGTGCTATAGCCAGGTGGTGATATTGGGGTTGCGATACAGAGTTCCATTGACATACAGTTTATCGACTGACAGTGCTGCTCGTTTGCCCTCTTGCCTGAGTTGTTTCATTATGGGCAAGAGGGCTCTTCTTCTTTCCTGTATTACTTGTAGGAATTGGTCGTTTAGTCCGAATGAAGTGCCTTTCAGTTCTTTTCCTTTGCTTTTGATGAGTTCTTTGTGTTTGAAGTGTTCGAACTTGGCGATAATTGGAGGAGGTTTTTTATTGTCTTTGGAAGTGAGACATGGACAATTTCTAAGTCTTGCAGGAATCATTCTAGATGGAACAGAGACAGAGTTGGCAGAGGAAATAGTCAGAATTAGGAGAAGAGGACGGGAAGAAGCCCGAGTGACTCACCGACGGCCACCCCGGCGCCATGCGTTCTCACCTCCACCATCATCTTCATCATCATCACCGCCCCGTAATGTTTCCCGCACCAGAACACGACGAACAGGAAGAACATCTGACCCGGATGAAGTGGAAAGAGACCGCATAAGATACATGGAAAATTTCAGAAAAGCCATGAGAGGAGCAGAGACTAACGCTGCAGCATATATCGAAATGAAGGGGGCCTCCGACACAAAAGAGTTCCAAGACACAACTGAAAACCAACAGTCAACACTAGCCAGGTCTCACTCTGAGCCAACACTCTTTCCACCAATGCCCCCACCACCAACACCTCAGAAGACAAAGGGGGGAGCCAGGCCTAAAACACAGCAGCTATGTGAACAGTCTGACCAAGGACATACAAGGAGTGCTTTCAGCTGGGCAACCACCACCTCTCCACGGTCCAACTCACAGGCATCTCTAGAGAAGCACCTGTTGCACGCTGCACACCAACCAGTTTCAAGGAGAAGCTCTCTCACCCTGCAGGGAACAGGGAGATATGCGGATGACACCCAAGGCCCTGTCGCACCTAGGAAGGAAGCCTCTTTATCCCCCAAAGTCTGTAGAACTCCCACTGAATTGGGTGAACAAGAATTCTGGAGAGAAAGACGAGAAGAAGAATCTAGAATTATAAAGAGAATACACACACTAAGAGAAACAGAGGAAACCACTGACCGGAAGGCTTTGGCGGAACTGCTGCTGAACTGGATAAACACCGAATTAGCACTCACCTGGCAGGAGGTGGGTGAACACATATCTGAAGAGTTTATTGCCCGCAGAGCAGCATACAGCCCCATCCTAATGAATTATCGGAATTACATACCGGAACTGATGGAAGAAAACGACAGCCGCCCACAGCGCACAGTGAGAATAGTGGAGGGCACACTGACAGGAGTGGATGAACTAGGAGAAGTCTGTCTGAAAATAGAGGGAGAGCCATCATTTCAAGCTGACCCGAGCAGAGTACATGAAGATGAATTCAAGAGGAAGAGGAAGAATATGAAATTGAGGCAGAAGAAGATGAGGAACTGGAAGAAAACCACATGGATCAACAAGGACTTACTGCCAACGAGCCACTGAAGTCCATACTCAGACAACCCATTAAAATCAAGTGTCCTGACTGTGAAGGATGGTTCAAGGGCGAAACCGGACTGCGAGTTCACCAAAGGACATGCAAAGGATGACTACTGGCAGGTGCCACACTGGAATGCCCACTTATAGTCCCACCCGGCATGGTGAAAGCAGGCCTATGGGGAATTCATCGAATAAAGAGAGGAGTAGAAAAAGGACTCAGCGAAATCCAAAGAGGAGTACAAAGGGGATTAAGTGAAATAGAAAGGGGGAGTAAGAAAGAGCCTGGATGAAACAAAAAAAGAATTAAAGAAGGTGGAAAAGGCAGAAAAAGAACAACAAAAAATTAAGGCACAGAAGAAGAAGGACGAAGAAGATAATTCAGACACAGAAGAACAGAGCAGGATCATGGCTCCCCTGATAATAAAAGAATCAACAGGCCTACTACCAACCATGGTCTCACTCAGATGTCAGTGGATTAATGGCAAGATTACCTGTGCTTCATGATGGCGCAGGCCTGTATATAGGTGAGCTCGAAAGAGAAATGACCGGAAAAACTCTAGCCTTAGGAGACATCAAATACATTTTGAGCATGTCCTTGGGAAAACATGAAAATACAACTGTGCTAGATAGGGAGCACCTTGGATACATTATGGATGATAATGCTATGGATGGAGTACCATTTGATGGATACCGGACACGGATATGGAGAGCTCTGAGAGCTGCTTATCCTAATCAGTACAGCCCCACAGCAGTATGGATTGACAATTTACAAGAGAGTGAGAACCCAGCTGCCTTTGTGGAAAAAGCAGCACAGAAATGGCGATGTAAAATGGAGCAAGACCCTGAAGTGTCCCATGCCGGCTGATCACAATTCAGACAAGCAATCCTTGATGCGCTACCTCGACCTGTAAAACTACAATTGGAGAATGACTGGCGGCTTGCAGTGATGACCAGGGACGAGTTTAGACAAGCAGTGGCTCACTTTGTGAATCAGTATAGACAATCAGAAGACAAGAAAAATCAACAAGATCAGGATGCTCAGCGAAAGCTCGTAGATGTTCAAATACAGGAGGCAACAAGATACTGAAACTTTTAGCAGACAAAGACTTATATCCCAAGGGAAGAAGGGCATAGCACCAGAACATACAGAGTCTATTCCCAGAGCTCCACAACCTGCTACTAAAACTAATGATGTAATTTTTTTGGGGGATTAATTGGATACAGAAGTGACTGAGTGGAGTGATACAAGCAAATAATTGCTCCCCTGCATGCTATGATTTCAAGACCCGATCAATTTGAGAAACCCACTCACATGGACAGTGGATGGCAAGGAGGCCATTCCCAAGGCAAGAGAGATGAATACAGCCCCTCGTGAAGGCGGGCAACATGTCATATTACTAGGTGGATCCACTCAGTGCCCTTTCTTCTCATCTGGGGGGTGCAAATAGTGTTCCTAGTGGATTGATGAGAATCACATGCATCATAATGACCCTCTGTGTGGTGCCATGTGTCAAAGGGGGGAGTGTATCATATGCGGAAAACTCCATTGTGAACCCCATTATCCCTAAGACTTACTGTTTCAATTAGTAGATGACCCCACAGGCACCGGAGCTATATAAGCACCAGTAGGTCACCTGGATGATGGAATGTTAATGTTACCATTATGCAACCCCGTCTCACTACTGACAAAGATTTAAATAATGCAGGAACGCGCTACTGAATGGGAAATGGAATGGGTATCTTTTTTTTTTAAAAATGGCATGACGAAGGTGCTAAACAAGGACCCGATGTGATCTAGAGAAAGCATAATGGTCTCGCGATAGCCCCAGATCGGTAATTGCTTACCCTCCTCATGGCCTGTAAGTTGCGCATGATCATCTGATCATTGCGCAAGGGGGGAAGATAAAGCAGCAAAATACAAGAAATCAGATATTATGTTAAACAACTGTCTCATATTCACCAACAATTCTTTAGTGAAAAGAAAAACAATGAAGAGTGGTTGGACAGGATGACCACAGATGGACCAATTTAGCATGGAGATTTGGTGTACCTGCGAATGTTTAAAGGTTATGCCTTGACCCTAGGGCAACCGGACCATTCATGGTGATCCAGGCCATCCCAACAGCGGTGCTGATGCAGAAGAACCAGAGGTCTGAGGGGAAACCACACCCGACCAACAACCTCAGCCAGGATGCTCACACTGGGGGTGAGCCCGCTGGTCACTCAGACATTACTGCAGTCTTCTCAGCAAGGAGCTCCAACCGCCAGAAGCCATGGCAGTCACAACAGCTCTCACAACCACCACCCCTGTTTAGTGGGAGGACTCAGGGTTCCAGGAGGCAGCAGAACATCCAAGGGAAGAACAACACATCAACGAGCAACGCCAGCAGGAACAGCAGCCCCACCAATCCCAGGAATCGGAGCCAGAACCAGAATCAAGCACAGCCTTTGCCTACCCGACGAACAGCACGCAGAGCCAGAGGGGCCTCACTCTCCAGAACAGTACACCACCATCGGCCCTGTCATCCTCAGCTACATTCTTTGGGGAGGACCGCAACCAGAACTTTAGCCCCTTTTTCCCTGACATTGTTTCAACAGACCAGCACACAGCGGCAGCCCAGCCGCAGCCCACAAAGCAAGAGTCCAAGAGACCTGGCCAGGTACAGCTATACTGGACTGGATTGGAAGGAGCTGGAGGAGATGGTCCAATACTGGACCACCGATGACGATGACAGTGAATAAGCCATATGAAATGTGTGATTTGTTGTTTATTGCTATGTATGGGACGGTATTGCTCAGACACTGTGTCTAAACAACTTAATGTGTTAAATGAAGTAGAAGAAAACACTCATTTAGTTGAAGGGAAAGTTGACCAAAAGTATATGGAAATGCAGGAGGGTTTTGCAAACAAAATGGACTTCCTCACACAAGACATAAAATATGTGTGCGATGAGTTTCCACCACCACCAAAATGGTCGAACAAATTCAAGTAACTAATAGCTGTTAGTGTACATGATGATGAATGATATGGTAACATGTGAAGCCGTGTGACCCACATGGCACGTTGATGAGGATATGATGTGATAACTATATTAATTCATATTATTAATAATGATCTATCATTGATACGCTATAGGCAGTATGGACGACACAATTCTGCAAGAAGCCTAGAAATGTGTAGGGATGTGGAAGGTTATACTTACATGTATGTTTTTCATATTAATCATATATAATTACACACATAATTCCTTTAACCATGTAATCACATGCAAGTTTTTTCATTTAATCATATAGTCATAGTAGAAACTTAGTTTTTTGGAGGACTAGCCCTCACAGGCACAACCATCCACAATTGTTGGATAGACTTGTTTGCAAAATTTAGCGATATACTGTATCATTATGACCACATGCTCTGTTTCCCAAGTCTAAATTTGAAGATATTCTGCACCTCTCGTGTGTTCCTCATCAGGGGAACAGGTTCTGGAAGGCTGCTAGCCAGGGAAGTTTGGTTTGAAAGCGGCCTGAAACCTCATCCTATCTGAGTACTGATCTCAGAGTCTATGTGTTGTTCACATACCACAACAGTATCATGTGTGTCTACATGATTATGACAATGGGAACCAGAGGATGCAGAGCTGCACTCGCAGCACTAAAATTTGAAATAGTCTTACTTTGGATAGTAATGACTAGGAAGGCAGAGCATGGAAGGCATATTTAACCATATCTAATCATTTTTAGTACGTCCTCTGTAAAACTAAGGACTATAACCATTACACATAAGGAAACAACATTACTTATGATAAACGAGAACAACTATTTTAGTAGGATTAGTAGCATTAGCTGTAATTGTAAGTGTCGTGAATCAACCAAAGACTGTCATGATTGGCTGGTATGGGCTCCTCCTATCATGGAGATGTAGATTTTAGTTCACCTGTCAATAGTGATAGTCTTCCGGTAGGGCAAGTGGAGGTACATTTTTAAACACCACTTTAGGGCAGGAACCGACTCGGAGCCCAGCCATTTGTCTTAAATATTTTGGTAAATGGTATCATTTATCAATTGCTGCTACACTAGTGTCACCAGTATGTATTTTTATTTCCACATTTGCCTTAGCGATCAGCAGGTTAGGAAACACTGCCTAATGACGGATACTAGGCTATATGCAATGACTCATATTCTTTATGCAATCCTTATGTTCTTATTATACTTTATGTGTTGAAAATGTGATTCCCTTCAGCGAGACTTTTGCAAGCCTCGAAGGGGGGATTATGTGGCAGATTTTTTTTGAAGATGTCATGTGTTGCCAGGCAGCAGCCGAGAGATATATGTAGTAAAGTTCATGAAGAGTTCATGTGCAGCCAGGTGGCCAGGCAGAAGCTGGGGAGGATGTCATGCATGTCTTGTGAGCGTGACACAGGCCTACTAGGGATTATTTAATAATTTTTGTGGCAGCTTGGTGAGCTCATCCACCAATATAATTTATTGAGTGTACACCGATTGGTTACAAAGGGGTCTGCCATTTACATAGGGGGCAGACACCCGGCCAGGCCATATGAAAAAAGGAGGTGTTTTGATAACATACAAAAACTTTCCCCAAGAGGAAAATCCTCAGAATGTGCGCACCTTCTCCCCAAGGCCTGGGTCATGGAGTCTCCGCTGCAGAGGACATCCATCATTCACAACTCCTGCCTGGCGACACTTAGTCTCTGTGCATTTTTTTCAGAGCTGTACCCAGGAGGACTTGTGAATAAAAGGCCACAAGCGGCCACTTCTCATCTCAGACCGTTCTCCGCTGGTTTTTGTTCAGAGTGCTAAGTTAGAGTTAAAAGTTAGTGATTTTTTTCCACGACATTCACAAATATGAAAACAACATTGGACAAATCTCTGTTACAATACCTTTGTAGGAGTGTTTGAATGACGTCAAACGGTTCAGTGGTTTTAGTGTCATTAAACGTTGAATTTGGTCGGAAGAAGAAGAATAATAAAAACAGATAAGAAGAACAGTGATATGTTAACATTATTAGTGAATGCTAATAATGTTAATGCTGTTAACAATGCTAACTATGTGACTTAGCTAATGTGCTAAAATACTAAGAATGCTAACATGCTAACCATGTCACTTAGCTAGTCTATCAGGTAACTCTGCTTTACATCCTTTAACAGGCTCTCTCATCCTTTCCATGCGTCCAGTTTGAGGATCTTTTCTGTAGTCATGGGCTTTAATATTGACCAGTTCAGAGTACAGAGCAGAGATGGTGTTTGCATTGTGTTGCTGCACTTCTATATTAGTTGCAAAAAGATGCAAAATGTCTTTGGGACAGTTCTCAGCTTGACATATGGCCTGGGTAAGTAGAGCTCTGTCTGCTTCAGTTAATGCCTCTCCCTTGCGTTTCACTCTTAGCCTGTTGAGTAGTTCAGCAAATGGCACATCATCTTTTTGACGCATTATTTCTGTGAGGGTGACAATTTGAAACTGGTCCTTCCAGAAATCAAGAACGTGATCCTCGTATACACAGAGAGGTTTAGCTTTGCCTGGTGCAGGGAGCTGGAAGAAGTCGCCAAAGACCATTACAGAAATTCCCTCAAAAGGTCTCTTACTGCCTTTGATTTCTTGTAGCCTCCAGTTAACATACATGAATAGTGGTTTTGATACCATGGACACTTCATCAATGATGATTATCTGAACATTGGACAAGGTTGCTCTCACTTCATCTCGGCAGTTTCCAAGGCACTGGTAAGGTGGTTTGAGGCTTCTCGGTAGTTTCAGGACAGCATGCAGTGTCTTGCCAGATATGTTAAAGGCTGCTGTGCCAGTAAATGCTGTGAGAAGGACAGTAGTCATGGACAGGTCTCTTTCCTCCGTGATGCAGGGTAACTTGCGGAGTATCTTTGATGCCTCTGCAAAGATGCATTTGATAAGGTGTGATTTGCCTGTTCCAGCTCCACCAGTGACTAAGTAGAAAAACTGATCAGCACTCTGTCCACACACACGTCTTATGCACCACTTACGCACTGTGTAGAAGATGGATGCCTGCGTTTGATTTAGATTTTGATACATGCTTCGGATAACATTTGGGTCTGTTTGAGGAGCCTCAAACATTGGCGTTACACTTCCTCTACTGGTGGCAGTTGTGCTATATTCAGGAATGTCATCCTGTTCATTTATTTCCTTTTGGATTTATTTCCTGAAACACACTCAAGACGAAGAAGCTCTGTCTCAGGTGCAAGTGTTGTCCATGCATCTTCTATAGGCCCATTTTTCTTCCAAGTTTTCAATAGCTTTCTCAATTGCATCACTGTTCTTTGTGACCTGTTCTCTTTGACAATAGCAAATACACTCTCAGGATAGACTTTTCTAGGAAGCCTTACAGAGCCTAATGTGTAAAATGACTCATATGTTGGGAAACCTCTGGGTTTCAATTCTGAATTTGAATGGTGGGGTAAACACAGCTTGACTAGTGTGCCATAGAATTTCTCTGGAGCTTTTTTCACAGAAAATCTGGCATATCTGATGATGGCAGGCTTTCCAGTAGTGTGCTTCTGAATAAATCCCATTTCATTTAGAAGTGGTAAAACTCGGCTTCCTTTTTTCTGCCTTCCATACACGATTCTGTAAGTGGAAGCAAACTCTGCCATGCACATTGTTGCAAACTCTGGTGTATCAGGTCTGTTTTTGTATTTGTCTCCCATTCCAGACATCCAAACATTCTCTGATTCAGGTATTCTGTCATTCAGATATCTCAAAGGGACACTCATTTTCAGAGCATCATCATCAGTGGGTATAAATATCACACTTCGAGAGCAAGACTTGAGTTTCAAGCTACACACTCGTGCAACAGCCTCTTGAACACTGACCTCTCTGTTTTTGTAGTAGGCTTGCATGATTTGTTTCATTTCCTCGGAATCAGATGTAGTTGACAGAGGTATCAGACACAACTCTTTTCAGATACCAGTGTTTCCCCTACAGTGTATTTAACAGCGGCGCAGCGCCGCCGCTGGATTTTCAGCGCCGCTGCAACATAATATCACGAGATTCACTTAACACACTGTAAAAGCACAATGGCCAGCGTCATCGAAATTGTTTTCTGAAAGTCTTGAGTAAGTTAAGTGCATCAAATCCGCACTTAGCCTCTCATTATTCAGGACATATATGCGGCATGATGTGTCAGGTGATTACAAGCCCAAAGACAAGTCTGCAGCCCATATGGCTAGCCTACGTTCTGAACACGGTTACATTGTTTAGCTATCCAACTGATGGGGTCTTGCTCCGCCACAGTGTAGCCTATGGTGTCATCGTTCACTTGTAGGTTACACAATAGCCTACTTATAGGCCTGGTGACAATAAAAATGATATTAGTTATATTTCATCACAAAGCTGTTTGTATGCCGTGAATTAAGCTTGTAGCCTATGCCATATGTTAAGCTTGAGCAATTCCTCTGATCAAAGCCTGCTTTGACACATTGACACTAATGTGAAACATGCATCCTCCTCTCCTAGCCTACATCAAATAAAAGAAACCAATTCATGATTACGAAATGAATTTAACATGGGGGAAAAAAAAAAAGTTTGTTGCGATTTAGCCTACTGTTGTGATGCGGTTCTTTCTGCTGATTGGATTCGTCGGTGTCGTCAACTCTGAGAACTCTTGCTCCGGCTGACAATTTTAGCCAGAGAGCTGATTTCCCAAAGATGAGCCTCCATCAACATTCAACGACAAATTATTAAAGCGTATGTAATGCAATAGAGTAAACCAATGTGCTACAAGGTGTATGGTCTTAACGTTAATTGTAGCCTAGACTTGTAGCGTTAAGCGTAGGGCTACATGAAATGTTTGCATGGGAAAGCTAGGCGAGAACACAGTCTAGGCCTGTTTAAACTTTCTAATAGTTAAAAGGAAATATGAGCATATGTTGGCATATACGTATAGCCTAAATTCTGTCCACTTAGCTATAATAGGCAATCACAAACAGACCTTTTTCGTTTGCGGCATTAGACATAGGAGCCTACATTCTCTTATCAGAAAGGCGTGTTCTCATAACTTCAGCGTTCTCTTGGCGGTGGGGCGAGCGGTCGCACTTCAATCAAGTAGCCTAGGTCCTTTTCGAGTTAATTGTGAGTGAGTTGTATGGTAACTGTGGGAGTGATGTAGAAGAAAAGTGAGTATTTACTTTTTTATCGTGGGTTTGTTGTTTTGGGACTGAGAAATAGACTACAAGGAGAGCATCTGGCTACGTGCATGTGTGTCAGCATTAATGGCCCCAACAATTCAATTCAATTACCAAAGAGCCTTAGAGATGTTCTTTGAAAAGCCCAGAAAAATTAAGTGCTCAACCAGATTGGGTGTGGCCTTTGCCATTAAGACAAATTTAAATAAATTGTAAATAATCTTTTTTCTGGGTTGTGCCATTTCATTTTTTTCTTCTATCATTTTTAACCAATAATGTAAAGAAAGCTGAAAATGTCCACAAAAGAAACGAAGGTATGATATAAAAAAATAAATAAAAAAAAAATAACAACCCCCTCCAAGTAATAAGTAATAGCACTGCTGCTGGAAAAATTTCTAGGGGAAACACTGGATACTCACTCATTTCGTGTTCCGCTTTGGAAATGTATGATAAGATGTACATGATGCAAGAATAAGGGTTCAGGACAAACTGAATGTCCATGTTAGCATCCCATGCCCTTAACAAATGTGGGTTGTAGCCATTTATCCAGCTGTCCTTTGGTTCACGTTTCATTACTAACACACTAGCTGTTGTTAATGACTCAACACAGTAGGTATTCCTCATAGGTTAGGTTGCATTGTGCAAGTAGTTGTGGGATGCTTTCAAAGGATGCAGTTGGATTATTCAGCAACTCCCATACAGGCTTCAGTTTAGTTTTGGCATTTTCAGGAGACATGAACGGAGAGTCATGAGCAGATTCATCATCAGATTCATTTATGAGCCATTTATGGCCTTGGTCGGGTTATGAATGTGTTCTCAACAGGCTGTTTTGGAAACCCAAACCGACAGTGCTTATTTCCCTTCTTACATGATTTGGAGTGTCTTTTGCTGTGGGTTTGCACCTCTGTCACTATTTTGAAAAGTTCAGGATCTTTGTCAGCTGGCATGTTATGTATTTATCCACAAACTCACACACTTTCTCATCAGGATCCTCCTCAAATACAGGTGCATTCTTACACCAAACCAAAAGATGGATATGCGGTGAACCTCTAGCTTGAAACTCAACCCGAAAAAAGTAGTCAATGACCTCACCGATTGGCTGGCTTGGTGACAAAATCAAATTTCTCATCAGGGCATCAACACGCTTATCAAACATACGCATGGTAGTGACAGGGTTGCTGCGTAAAATCTCACATTTTGAAGCCCAGTCAAGCTTAGAGAAGTCAACCTGTTCGCCTTGTTGTGCCTTTATTGTTTGTATAACCTTTGGCCATCTCATTTCGGCAGCACTGAATGTGACGAAAAACGTTGGACAGTTTAGAGTACGTAACATTGCATATAGGTTGCGTAGTGTTCTTTCCCAGTATGCAGGTGTACCTCTCAAAGGTTGCATGAACCGAGTGGCATCTCTGTTAGCGTACCAATTTTCCACCTCCGTTTGTCTTGGAGCATTCTTGCTGTTATTTTTGCGTCCATCCGTGTCATAGGTTTTCCTTTACGTAGTTGGATAGACATTGAAGACTTTGCCAAATGCATTTCAGTGATAAACTGTGCAAAGAAAATGTAATTGGAGTCGAGAGCAAATCGATTGTCAATAGAAAAGAGACGTGGATTGAAATATCTGCTTGGTGATAATTTTCTGGGTCTCTCTGTTTCATCCAAGGTGTTCACTCCGGTGGGAAACTGTACTGGAAAGGCCATCGCTTCTAGTTTGGGAACTTGGAAGAAATTAACTGGTATGTTTCCTTCAGCCGGGGCCACGCTAAATATTCCTTCACCAAATGTAATCATTTCCTGTGCAAGATCAGCTGGCTGCAAACAGGAGTCTATTGAGCATGCACCATTCTGCTGACTTGTGTTCTGCTCAGGTGAATCCTGGTCATCATCCTTCCTTTCATTATTAGGCTGAATGCTAGCACTGTTAGTCTCTGAATGTCCTGTGTCAGTCAAATCACACTCATGTATTGCATCGGTCTGCATTAGATCAATTGCCTCTGCATCTGTAATGTCATCGCTGATGTCATTTTCTTCTGCCATATCACTTGTTTCATCCTCAAAAGCAGGCATGTCATGTATAGTTATGTCTCTGTACTCTGGATGCATCTCTTTTAGTTTTGATAAGGCACAAAGCACTTTGGACATGTCAAGAGTTTGGAACTAGTAATGTCCTGTATAATTCATTCTTCTTTTCAGCTTGACTTTCAAATTGAGATTGGCTGCTGGGTCTAGGCAAAGCGTTGACTGTTGCTTGAACCTCTGAAGGGACGCACACAATTCCACCATGTATTAATTTCTGCTGGCCTTTGGGAAGACTGATTATTTTTGCAAATGGTGTGTATTTTGCTATTATGTGTCTCTCAAGTATATTTAGATTTCTGAGTTCTGGAGGAATTTGTGCTAGTTCCAACAAATTAATGGCAGAAATGGGTGGGAATCTGCCTGCTTTGAGGTTTTCGTGACAGCTATGACAAATCCACTCTGTCTTTTGTTCTGGTGCACAACACAATTCAAGTGAACTGCATTGATCGCTGCAAGTATGCACATATTTGCCTGTTAAGCATCGCTCAACCATGTCTGGGGTTTTTTGATAACTTAAATGTTTACACTGTTTTACCTGATTGTAAAACAAAGGTCGGTGACACACTGTGCACGCGAAGGTAGGACCATTCTGTACATCCATTTGAAAAGCTACAATGGCATCATGGAGAGGGGTGCTTTCTGTTGGTGTTGACAAGGCACAACGCATTTTTTGAAGCATTTTCTAAAATGCGTTATTGGAACACTTTTTTTTCTGTAGGCTTAGATAATGTCTGAAAGAGGGGTCATTTCTGTATCTGTCAGTTAAGGGTTCCTTTTTTTTCTGCCTGTATGTTGGATGACTTGCATAGCGATGTTTCATGGTCAACTTCTGTCTTGAACGAAAATGAAAATCGTGCAAGTATCTCTGCTGAATGTAAGCCTGTTGCCTCGATCTAAAAGTAGGGTCACTTGAGTAACGCCTCTGGATGTAAGCCTGCTTCCTCAATCTAAAATTCAGGTCACTTGAGTAACGCCTCTTCATGGAAGATTACTTATTGTGTTGAATGCAGTTTGCATATCTCTTTCTTTCATACTGCAGTTTATTCATCCTATTCTTTTCATAATATATTTGTTGTCTGATTTTGTTGTCCTCACTGGGCAACATTTTGTTTTGTGCTTTGACAGCTTTTCGACGTCTCCGATCTTTTGCACGTTTAACAGGCCGTGAATTCACGGAAACAGCTGGAGCCTGGAACTCTGCAGGAGCACGTTGCACATTGTCGGTGTGGCTTCCTTGTTCATCACTACACTCAGATGTAGGTCTAAACTAGATGTACCGCATAGCGGTACAAAATATGACCGCCGCTCAGTCCTGTACATCCGTTCCGCGAAAATAAATCACACTTCAATTTGTCTCCATATTTTACTCCATCCCCCACTCTTGAAACTTTTGTGTATGCTTGTTTGGCATGCCTGAGTGTGTGTGTGCGGCTGCACAGAAAGTACCCTACTGGTGCTGAAAAGGTGAATAGATTGTAGAATAGCCAAAGAAGATGTAGAATTGTTATAAAACCTTTAAAATCTCTAAACAATCACAAGTAGGGCAGTTCATCACAGTTCATCCATTGCAACTGGATTGATGAAAGGTCACTTACACCTGTAGGCTACATTGTATTTGGGAAAAGCAAAAGGTATCAGCATAATGTTATTTATTTATTTATTTTTTATGTATTTATAAACAAAAACATCTCTGTCAGTTCCATGCCGTTTTCAACAGCTATCAAAAACAAAGGTCATTTTGGATGGATGGATTTTTGTGAATGTTTCTTCTTCTACATAAGATTTTAGTCATCTTTAGTTCATGTAATACTTTATTGTCAATGCACAAATTAAGTAACAGTAGTCTGAAAACGTTATTGTTAATGCACAAATTAAGTAACAGTAGCCTAGTCTGAAGCGAAGTGCTGTTTTACATCTAACCAGTGGTGCAAATAACTGACATGTCCAAATGGGCCTTGATGAAATGCGTCGCTAGACTGTTCATACACATTTTAGCAGGGCCAACGTTGAAGAGCTTTGTCCGTTATTGTTAGTGCAAATATAGGCTGATTCATGTTCCCTTGCATTGTTTAACTGAGGTCCATGGCTAGTCTGGCTTTCATCAGACCAAGCTCAATCTTTTAAGAAATCAAAAATAAATAGCGGGCAGATCAGGCTGGGTTCACCCAGCCTAGTCCATAGGCACCGATATTGTTTAATTTCCGATTGAGATATACACGCTCTGGCTATTCTAAATGCAAAATGCATCAGGGAGTTATGACAAAGCGGTAACTAACAAACTAGATCCTAATAGAAAGTTGTTAGCTTCCCTAAGCTACAGGTAGGATTATAAGGTAGGCCTATTGACAACATAAATTGTCAATAGGCTATGCTGGCGACACAAATAAAATCTCCTTTGAAACCAATGGCTTCGCCTTACAGTATCAAAGCGGACTTAAACTGTCATATCGTATGAAAAGTTGTAATAACATTCACGCAGCTCCATGAGTCAATGAAAGCGCAAATGAAGTAGCCACTTCTAAATGGGACCTACTACACAGTAGCTTAAGGTGTTTTGCTAAAACAGCCATAATGAAATGAAGGTGTCATTGTTTGGATACTTCACACACACGTGCTTTTTAATTTCACAGACTACAACTACCAAGCTGTAATCAAAGCACATCGATTCCCCTCTCACACCCTGCGCGCACTTAAAACAAAATAAACAGGCGTCTCAGTCTCCGCATGTATAGGCAAAACTGCATCAGACCGGTGTAGCGTTGGTAAAATCTTCCATTGCACAGAATGATTTTTGTAGCACGTGCAATAAATGACAGTCGAAAGATACAAACAGTGCTGCTATACATTTGCTTGGTATAACCCGCATTTATAGTTTTCTACAAATGCAATAAATCAAATGCCTCCATCACTCAACCAACGCTACTTGGTAACATTACCTAGGTCCTTATTGATATTACAAGATTAACATTACCTGCAGTAAAACCAAGCATGTCCGATAAACATCCTCAGATTTATTTCGGCTTCAGAAGAAATGGGAATTACACTTCATGTGAACATCGTCCCTATCCTTATTAGATGTTCTGCGGTAAATTACAGTCCTTGTATGAAGCGTCCATTGTTTTTCCAACCCCCTTTTAACTTCCAACAAAATTACGTCTCACTGCAACGATCGCCATCTAGTGGACAAACGACTACTTTCGCCAATACTGAAAATGCAGCCATGATGATGATGATGATGAATATTTATTTTGGCTTTCTTTTAATCCTACTGATTTTCATTTTTTACCGGGGGAATCACAAATGAGTGATTATGAGCCAGGTTTATGTGGGCCCTTGAGACCAACATACCATAAAGATTCACAGAGAACTGTGTCTGCCCTACCCTCCCTTCGGGGTCCAGTCCAGCGGGGGGGCTGCAGATGAAAACGAAAATGACGGTTCCATGCTATCCATATGGGGTACATGCTCACCAAGTTTTGTGTACCCGGTCTTTCAGTGTCGGGAATCCTTGTTGGTGTATGCGTCACTAAATGTACACATAAATTATTTTATTGTAAGCCCCCATGAACGAAAGTACACAAAACTTGGCATGCATTCAGAGGGTGTCATAATGATCCTACACTTTTAATTTTGTGCAGTTTGACCTTGTCAGCCAAGAGATATTGAGATGAAAACACCTAATTTTATGCTTTTTTAATTTTTAACTAGGTGGCGCTATACATGAAATAAGTGGTAATGGGATGGGTTGACATGCCCCTTAAGACCAACATACAAAAAAAAGGTGGACCTCCTAGGCCCCACGGTTCTCGAGATATTCACAGAAAACTGTCTCCGGCCACCTACAGGCCAGTTGGTGTATAGTAACATAAATTAATTTATTGTGTGGCCCCCATGAACGGAATTCCACAAAACTTGGCGTGCATACAGAGGGTGTCATAATGATCCTACACTTCCAATTTTGTGCAGTTTTGACTATGTTAGGTCACAGATACCTTCAATTACACCACCTCATTTTTACTTTTTGTGTTTAACTAGGTGGCGCTATACATGAAATGAGTGGTTATGGAATGCGTTGACATGGCCCCTTGAGATCAACATACAAAAATAATGGTCCTCCTAAACCTTACGGTTCTCGAGATATTCACAGAAAACTGTGTCTGCCCTACCCTCCTTTCGGGGGTGCAGTCCAGCGTGGGGCTACAGATCAAAACGAAAAACGATGGTTCCATGCTATCCATATGGGGTTACATGCCCACCAAGTTTTGTCTACCCCGGTCTTTCAGTGTCCGGGAATCATTGGACGGAAATTTGGACATCTAAAAAGAAAAAAAAAAAAAAAAAAATCTGACTAAACCTATATGACCGCCGCTTCGCTGCGGGCGGTCATAATAACACCGGCATCAACTCATAGACCCATTCATCATATGTGTCAAAGTGGGCCCAGAATGCAAACAGTTGATCAATCAAATCGCTCAAATGGACAAAGGTCAGCATCACAGCAGTACCATAGTTTGCTGGGAATCCCTGGGATGTCCTTCAATGTGGATCAAAAATTCCATATCGATCATTTTCTTTACACAAGGCAATTGTTAGGCTACCTACAGTCAGCAGTGCAAAATTTACATCATTTGACAAACAGTGCAGTCTTTCAGACAGCCTTAAAAAGTCTGCAGCAGCATCAGGTCCATCTTGTCTAAAGTAACCATACCGTGACAGGCACTTCTCAATGTGAATCATCTGTCCGTAGATCTCAACACTATCGGGTAATTCATCAAGAGCCAAGTGGTCATGTGCTACATTGCCTCTAGTGCTCAATCTTTCCTGTACCTCACTGTACATGGAGTTACCTTTTTGCAAAATGTAGTCAAGATCATCACTGTTAAGTTCAGTTCTGTAATGAAGAGTAGCGAGTGCACTGCTTGCCTTTGTTGTTCTCACCTTAAATCATTTTGACTATGACTTGCTTGAACACAGTTGTCTCTCTGTTCCTTCTCCACATCGGCAGCACTAGTTACCTCATTTACCTGTTCCCTCTCACTTAGCTCACTCTGGTCAAATGAAGACTGGCATGGTGTTTCAACTTCAGAGAGGTCCAACTTACGCCAGCGTTTTTTCTGAGCCTCTGAGCGACGACCTTTCCTTGCCATGTCTTAAAATGTTACTACACCTGTAGTATGCAACTGGATGACTATAGGGTATCTAAGTGCAATATAAGCTGTACAACAACTTGGCAGTACAATTACTTACAGATTAGACAGTGTTGTTTAACTCCTCTTACAGGTTATACACAGTATTCTTTAACTCTGCTTACAGGTTAAACAATGACACTTATGAGTAAATGTAAACGGTGCAGATTAAATATTAATACACAATATTCAAAATGTATTCTTTATTTTTGTATTCTGTTACAATTATGAGGCTGGATGTCAGAAGAAGAAACTAGATGTACCGCAGAGCGGTACAAAATATGACCGCCGCCCAGTCCAGCACATGTTTTCCACAAAAATAAGTCACGCTGAAAGGCATATATGATTCTAACTGTCTCACTGAATTGCATTATGCACACTCAATTCTCACTGGTATCTGCTAGACAACAAGTACCAAAACATGATTAGTTCATAGAATTTCACATGTAATATACATTTTATACAACCCCACCCCCATCTTGCCTGTTCATAATTCTGAGAAATTCTTGAATTGTGTGCATGTACATGTTTATGTGTGGGTGGATGTGTGTGCGTGCATGTGCATGTGCTTGTGTGTTTGCCTGTTTATGTGCCTGTGTGTGTGCATGTGCATGCATGCGTATATATGTCTACTGTGTGAGTATGTGTCATAACATTAGGATTACTGTGAATGTTTGTGTGTGCGTGTGTATCTGTTTATGCACATGTGTGCACATGGAATGGGTTTACATGACCCCTGGAGGCAAACATACGCAAAAAATTGGTCATCCTAGGCCCTACGGTTCTCAAGATATTCACAGAAAACTGTGTCTGCCCTACCCTCCTTTCGGGGGTCCAGTCCAGCGGGGGGGGCTACAGATCAAAAGCAGCGATGGTTCCATGCTATCCATGTGGGGTTACATGCCCACCAAGTTTGATGTACCCGATCTTTCAGTGTCCCGGGAATCCTTGTTGGTGTCACGGTCACTAAATGTACACATAAATTATTTTATTGTAAGGCCCCCATGAACGAAAGTCCACGAAACTTGGCATGCATTCGGAGGATGTCATAATGATCCTACACTTTCAATTTCGTGCAGTTTGACCATGTCAGCCAGAGATATTGTGATGAAAACACCTATTGTTTTGCTTTTTAATTTTTAACTAGATGGCTTATACATGAAATAAGTGGTAATGGGATAGGTTGACATGCCCCTTAAGACCAACATACAAAAAAAGGTGGACCTCCTAGGCCCTACGGTTCTCGAGATATTCACAGAAAACTGTCTCCGGCCACCTACAGGCCATTTGGTGTATAGTAACATAAATTAATTTATTGTGTGGCCCCCCATGGAAGGAATTCCACAAAACTTGGCGTGCATTCAGAGGGTGTCATAATGATCCTACATTTCCAATTTCGTGCAGTTTTGACTGTTAGGTCACAGATACCTGCAATTACAACACCTCATTTTTACTTTTTAGTGTTTAACTAGGTGGCGCTATACATGAAATGAGTGGTTATGGAATGGGTTGACATGGCCCCTTGAGATCAACATACAAAAAAAATGGTCCTCCTAAACCTTACGGTTCTCGAGATATTCACAGAAAACTGTGTCTGCCCTACCCTCCTTTCGGGGGGTGCAGTCCAGCGGGGGGCTACAGATCAAAACGAAAAACGATGGTTCCATGCTATCCATATGGGGTTACATGCCCACCAAGTTTCGTCTACCCCGGTCTTTCAGTGTCCCGGGAATCCTTGACGGAAATTTGGACATGCGAAAAAAAAAAAAAAAAAACCTATATGACCGCCGCTTCGCTGCGCGGCGGTCATAATAATGAGCTGTAAAGTAACTCAGACTTTTAACAAAAACAATTTTTTAAAGGATATCGACTAATTATCGTTATCGTCAAAATCACAAAAAATATTGAGATATTATTTTTTGTCCATATAAACCCACCCCTATATATATATATATATATATATATATATATATATATATATATATATATATATATATATATATTTTATATATACATACACACACACACATACAGTATATCCATGCATATATACATATGTATTGTATGTAGTATTGCATTACTAGCCTATTCTAATTTGGTTTGTTCTATAGAGCTGCACAGTCCCGCCCACAGCCAAAATGCGGTTAGGTGCCGGATGTAAGATTCCCATTCATTTGTCCCATTGACGTTTGGAAAAATCCGTATCTAAAGAGTTTTACAGCAAGTCTTAGGCTAACCAGCTACTGGCATAACTCATAAGCATACAAAACATATCATTTGAAAGTGAAAAAAGCGAAGAGAAAATACAAAAAAGTCAAAGGTACAAGATTGTGTACATATTTTCATTTCCGAGCGAAGGAACTACTCATCCCATAAACCACCGCGCCTCACTGAATAATATAGGCAAAATCGGCGCGATTTATTTTGCCATTTCCAACCGGCGACAGCACGCCAACTCTTTCCTCCAAACAGTGATTTTTATGTAGTGAATGTGCAGTTAATAGCAGTTATTTCAGGAGTAATCGTGTAAATAATAGTGTTTTGATATTGAATTTTATATTTATCATTGTGTATTTTATATCGTGTGTGTGTGAAAGCGGTTAACGTTAACGTTAACGTTAACTGACTCATCCTATGCGGTCATCACTGCTCAGTCGGGCTGATGCATGGACTGGTGCATGGTCTGCTCTTGGACCACCATATTCAGTTTATTTATTTGCCCTGAATTATTATACAAAATGTTCATTAAATGCACAAAGTATTCCTAGGTTAATGATTGATATGAATCATACAGTATGAAGGCTACAGTAGCCTAGCCAATGTTAACTAGCACTGCTAGCAGCATTAACGTTACCAACCTCCCTGCTTAACTCACCACAACTTTGTAGGTCCCTCATGCTGGCCCTTACAAAACCCACAAACTGACTCTCGGACACACAACAGTTAATAATGTGACCCGATTTAAAGTGTCTTTCACCCCTTTGGACACTCACTAAAACATAATATATTTCATACCTGTGTTGCAGCATGTAGACTAATGTTAGCTGCATTATGTAATGACATACAATGTCGGAAATGCTAAAGGTTAACCTGAAAAGTTTGAGTGTTTAAACTAACATTTACAGTGGTCTATTTGATAGTGTATTGGCCCTGACTAAGTTTGTGTGATGTATAAACCCCAATCCTTGTTGATACAAGTACCAATATTCGTCAAGAAAGTTTTTAATCACATTAAGATTTTCACCATAGGCAGTAAAAGACTCTTTGTCAATATTTTTCGCTGAGAAAGTTTCAAACTAGAACTATCAAAGATTGTCTTTGGAACTATGACCATAACGGCCTTTCCACCAATCAGAGGCATCACTGTGGGATTGTGGGATTGTTTAGGATTGTGGGTAATGAAGTACTTATCCAAGAGATCGCGAATAAAAGGCATTTATCTCAAAACAAGGTTAGTGCCTCATGAACTCTTGGTGTCTATAGGAGCATATACAATCGCTTAGTACAGCCGTAGCTGGTTTTAAGTCTACCACGTGCAGTTAAGTTTTTATGGCTTATACCGCAATTGTCAATGGAGAAATTGCATTGAATTTTTACATCCGGCATCGGCTGTGGGCGGGACTGTGCAGCTCTATTGACATGGAATGAATGAACAGGCACACGTGACTATGGAGTAGGTCTACTTCACAATTCAGATTTTCAGATGGTGCGTTGTGGCTGACAACGGCCCTAAAATCAAGTGTCTAGGTTTATTGCTGGTTCCTGGTTGCTGTAGTGCAATGATGTCATCTGCTGGCCGTGCCGCGCAATAGCGGCACAACATATGTAATTTCACTGGACATTACGGTAAAAATCTTGTTTTTCCTTACTAATATTCGTGTCATCCAGCTAACACATTGCTTAATTCTTTTGACATTTCGTTCCTTTATAAATTGTAATGTAATATAAAGGTACGTTTTTGAATGTCATTACTCTGACATGTGAGGGATAACGGCCACCGACGTGACCTGTTATACGTGACTCATGGACAAGGGGAAATGCCATTAACTCGGCGTCACGCAGCGGCAATTTTCTTAATATCGATATTTCTCCACATTACTTGATCCAAATTGTCATTTTTGCTGGATAAATGTTGTTTCGTATCAAAGTGGAATGGTTGTTGTCATAAGTCAGCGGCATTAGTTTGAGCACATAATTGAGGTTTTGTTTACGTGTTCAATGTAAGTCAATGGGCGCCGGTATTCGGCCAATAGCGGCGTCCAAAGAATCTTTTGCCGGATAGCGAGACAGCGGTGGCTGCAGGGGCATGTTTTAAGACCTCAGCTATCAGGAGCTCCACCTCCTCTTCCAGCCCTGGCTTCCATGTCATGATTGCTTCTGTAATAAGATTGAATTTGTGATCAAGAGTCCATGAACCACAGCACAGGACAGGCCCAAAAATGGGCGTGTCACCAACACTCAGGGAGAGATGAAGTGCACAGCTAACTGTCTGTATCATAGAAAGAAAACTGATAAACTCACCTGCACAACAGGCCATAAAAGTAAATAAAACACTCAGTAAATAACGTTAGTACATGCCATTTCCCTCGCCACTGACTGTATCGCCATGGCAACACCAAACGGTCTCACAAAACTCTAAGTTAACGTAACGTTATTTAACCGTAAAATAATCCACGAAATGTCAAAAGACAGGGAATAATCTTAAACACATTTCCCTTTCTAACATAAAAACATCAGAAAACAATAAAAACACTTACAGAACTGAGCTGTATTTGGGTAATGGTGATGGTTTTATACAGTTAGCAGCTAGCATGTTCTGTAATATCTACATTGAACTCAGTATTACAGATAGCCTACACTTTAGGAAATAAAGTGAAACTCACCAAAACAGTCTTCAATACTATTGAAAGCACCACAAAATTGTCGCTTAGATGTGATAGAACAGACTCGGTTTGGTGATAAAAAAGACGTGAAAGGTGTTTAATTCCTATATAGTTCGGTGCTGTATGTTGTCCCATGATGAATGATTTTGCGTCTTTTCGTTTTTTTTCCGTTAGGTGAACTGCTCGCGTCTAACTCATACCAGAGAATGTCTAATAAGGGCTCTGCTCATACTAGCTCGTGGCTAGGAAGGCGTCTTAAAGGGGCAGTAACATTAATTTAAAAGTGGTGATCATACAAATTATTAAAGTTGAAGGCTTTTGGTAACAAGTGTATTTATTAAGAAATGTCTTTAGTCTGTTTATTATTCTATTTTGAACCATTCAGTTGTGACCAAGCATGGAGATTACTTGGACACACTCATCTGTGAGCTACAGGCATAAAAACAAGACCAATTTGTCAAACCCAGCTAGCTAGACACAATTGTTCTTTTATAGCTGCCCTCGCACACTTTTTCATTTCGCTGGATATTTTATTCAACTGTTTCTCAGCATAATGTATGTATGTAAACAGAAAGTAAGACATTCTTACCCTTTTTTTTCCTTTTCCAGGAACCGAACTGAAGATGCTGGGATCCACCATTTTAAAGAGGACTGGAGGCAAAAGGACATCTTGACAACCCTCAGCTGCAACAGCAGAACCAGCCCCTCTGCGGCTTAAGGACAACTTCAGCTTGATAGAAAACTGGGGGGCAGTTACCTTTGGGGTCTAGTGTTTCCCTGTCCCTTATATGCCTTGTGAATCACTGTTTTAAATGGGAGATGCCGACCACAGTCTTTGTTTGTTGTTTCCGATAGTATTTTGAAATAGCCTCTATAGTTCTGTTAATTGGGCAAAATGTCCTGCGTGAGAGTGTGATTAGTAAATGATATACCCATGGCTGTATTACATTTGTGCTGCACCTCAAGCCTTGTCCATACAGCCACCAGCTTGTTCAACGCATTTCTTGTCAGGCCATTTTTCCTAGTATACCTGTTCAAGTGGAAGCATTTGATGGGTTAACTTTCTTTCTATGTAGTGCTACTCTGTGTGCTACTTTGTGTGTTTTGTTGGAAGGTCTGTGGAAAATTGTGTTTATAAGGCTTAGCTTGACCTAGGACCTTGGACCATGGCGAGTTTTAGGGTGTGCAAGAGAGTTTATGCTGTGTAGTCATCTTTTTTTGGTGGTCTTGGTCCTTTGAAAAATAGAAACTTTTTTTTTATTTTGCCCTCTGTGTGGGGTTGTTTAGTGGCCAGTAGCTGTCCTCTGAAATGGAAAACAAAAACAAAACAAAAAAAACCCCTCACAACAGCATTGGTGTTTTGCAGAACTTGCACAGAATTTGTGACATGATTGACATAAAGGTTTTTAGCATGTATTCAACATTAGTCGGAGTACTAAAATTCAAGATCAATGACTGTTTTGAGGTGACTGAAACAAAGTTCAATCAAGATTCCTGTTAGGGAAAAATAATCTTCATGGCCATTCTTCATGACATTGCAGTATGTTGTCATTTGTGCTGTCATCAGAGTATTATCATTGCAATTTTTCATACAGACACAATATTTTTTACTGTAATTAACTTCTCTGTGTTTGATTACAAAATGAGTATTGTGGAGTTTTTGGGATAAAAGACTGTTATTGTGGCCAGTAATTGGATAACAAGAGGGAGATCTTAGTCAAAATTGCACTAGACAGCATTAACATTAGGATTGGATTCTGATTAGCAGTCACTGTTTTAGCTACTCTCCACCTCAGCCGCTCCAAGGCCTTCATGCTCTGTACTGGTTGACCAATGCCTACCCTGCAATGTGGTTTGTTAGTACATCACTTCAATCTGTGAAACGCATGAATTTGACTTCAAATGTTGTTTTAATAGAAATAATTGTCGTTGTGATTTATTTATGTGGTCCCTGTATATGCATTTAAAATAAATGCTTCATCAATTCAGTATCTGAATATCATTGCTATTTTTTTCAACTGGGTCAGAGTTTGTGGAACTGATAATTGTTATGTAGTTCTGGATTAATCCTAGTTGAGCACAAATAGTTTCTGTGGGAATTGAGTCATCCCTAGGTAGTGAATAAACAATACAAACCAGTGGTTAATTTTTCCGGCTCGAAGATAGTTTGACTTAGAAAAAAATCTGTTATTTTATAGCATGTTAGCCTATGGGTTTTACTTGGCTGTCTAGATATAACTTTCACTCACCTGAACTTTGAACTCAAACATTTGAATGTGTGAATAAAAAATAGAAATAATTATCCCAGAAAGTCCCAGAAATATGACTTGAATATAAGTTAGTTAGTTATTAACAAATAATTGATAAACTTTTAGAATACTTTGAGCACTGATGCAGTCAGCATAGGCCTCTTACATTGTTTGCAGGTAGGCCTACATTTCATTCCGTTTTCGATGGCAAACGCGAAACAGCGCAAAACAACCACCAGTGGACAAAAAGAGTATTACATGTGTACTGTTCAGACTCGCCATAGAGAATGAATGGGGAAATTACGGAGGTAATAGTTTGACGATGTCTTACTCCCGTGCGGGGCAGATGCTATATACCACGGACATGTTTTGCGGGGCCACCCAAAATGAGTTGGCGGGCCGTAGTTTGGGGACCACTGATTTAGGTTAAGTTTATAACGTTGTGGACGGCCACCAAGCATCTTCTGCCTCACGGCTGCGCGCGCATCTAGTTTTGTTGGTAGACGGGAAACCCGTGTACATCAAGAAATGGCACTTAGGCTAACCTGTAAGCTAGGCTAGACTACTTGAACTGCAGCCCACAGGTTGGGGGAAAAAACATGGCCTCAAAGACAACCCACCTGGAGAAAAAGAATGATGGCTCCCAAGCGGAAGCACCTAGAAACATCCATCAGATTCAAAGCCTGTACGAATTTCTATATCTTATATTAATCCTGTAGCTGAGGATGTGATTCCTCTCAATGAAGGAGTACTGATGTTCTGAAAGAGATTCATGGTGATTTTATGGAAGTACCAGAGCCCGTCTACGGAGAGCCTTGCCACTCCGTATTAAAGGTGCGATTTGTAGGATTGTTACCGAACGTTCTGCAGGCCAAAATCAAAACACTGGTGAACGTTCTCAAGACTACCAGACGCGAGCCTCTTCTGGGTTGCCAGATGTAATGAAGACTTAGCTAACGTTAGTTGACCTGCAGCTGCTTTAACGTTTCTCCAACCATGACCCAGCTACACATTACGGAAACAATGAAAACAAAAAATACCTCTCTAACCAACGTAACATATTTAGCTGAAGTTAGCGATGCAGACGAAGTTTAGCCTAGGCTACCTGTTGTGGAGAAATATGGCCAGCTCTGCGTCAGACTTGATATTCTTCGTTTGACGAAGACGTCACCATCTCAGGAAGCTCCTCCGATGTCCACTTAATTTGTTTCTTGTTTTAATTTTGGAAATTTGCCTGCCTCTCGTAGGCGTTCATGACTACAACTGACAGCTGTTGACAGTTGGCCTTTGCTAATTTGGCAACCCAAATAGGAGGACGCTCTAGCCCATTATTAATACGCTATTCTAGAATTAATCGTTCAAAACATAAACGAAAATTCCAAGATTCCGCCCCGTAAGTCATTTTTTTTCATGGGTTTTACGGGGTTTTACGGGTTAGAGTAATGTTGTCAATTATTCGTGTTATTTCAATTCATCGTGTTTCCTTACTCTCTGACAAGATATGGTGATCATATTTGGAATGGTTACAGTTTATTTTCCATTATTTCCTACATACTGGACCTTTAAGTTCCATTGTACCGAATTTTGGATGCAGTCCCACCAGAGTTCCACTGGGGGCGATCGCCATGAGTGCAGAATGAATGGGAGTCAATGGAGCTAGACAGCTAAATTGGTCTCTTTCACCTGATTGTCGTTGACAAATCTCAGATTTGATTGTAGTTTGTATAACTTCAACATGGGTTATAGGTCAAAAGTTGAATGAACGAGTACTTATGTCCTTTTGATTTCTTACAGGTTGGGTCGTTGTTGCACATAACACGCTAGCATTGTGCTAATGAATGACGTCATTGACACATTTGAAAGGCTTTTTAGAACAATTAAGTGACTTTTAAAAATATAATACTCAACCAAGTGTATTTTCTTTGCCTCCCCTTTCGAATGCAATACTCAAATTACTTGAAAAAAAAATATATATCCCAAGAAAAGTGGATTTTGAGGGGTACGGCTCCATAGACCTCCATGCATTCTGCACTCGTGGACGAGCGCCCTCATGTGGAACCACAGAAGGAGCTGCAACCAGTTCAGAAACCGGAAGTTTTCCGAGAGTGGCAGTTCTCCCCTTATTAGACATTCTCTGGAAGTACCAAATAACTGGCATGGGTGTGGTCAAAGTTATCTACTGTGTCTGGTGTGGTTGCATCCAAATATGGTATTCGGAACTTTATCAACCTGGCTGGCACAAAGATAAGAGTGGGGTTAGTAATTCACGAAATTATGCAACATTAGGGAGTTTTTGACCAGTTCAGAAAGAGATGGTTTATTTAAAAGCGCAGTCAGTGATTTCGCAGGAAGTCTATTTTGATTGGGTTTCTTTTTATATGTAGGCCTACATTTATTAACAGACGCTTTTGTGCAAAACATCATATAATCAAAGAACAAACAAAACACGTGTTAAAACATAGGTCTAATTGATTAGTTCAAAAATATTCAAGCATTTAATTATTAATATCCATTTTTCTACAATGTTAGGTGAGTGAGTAGCCTACACTGTCCTTAACCTGGCTATGCCTAATCAAGTAAAAAAAACTTTCCATTCCAAGTCTGCATGTTAGCGTTCATGTGTGCTTTGGTAGACCACACACACTTTTCTTGCCACCTTCCCCAAGTTGGATCCTCCCACTGTTGACTCCAGGGATGCAAATGTATTGTAAATGTAATATTGCAAAGGGTTTAAGACTAACTTGGAAGACAAGTAAGCAGGCTTTCTCCAATCTAATGACCACACACACACGATCTAGGTGTAAGAAGTTTATTTAATAAAATATTTACATCGTCACCTTGAATCTGAATGCCATCACAGTCCATAAAAAGCACATGCTTCAAAGAAACATTAGAGCATCATGAAAAACAATCAGAGGGTAAAGGAGGGTAATGAGCAACATAAAAAAGCTTGACAAATAGAAAACTGATTTAAAAAAAAAATTACCCTTTCTTTAATACGCCCTCAACAGACTGAGTGATTAAATTCTGTTAAAAAACGGTTTACAACAGAAAAACAAGCAAAAGTGATATAAAACATTTAACTGACATGTGTCAAGGCTGTATGCCATCTGAGGAGCAATTCCGCTCAATGCCCAATTCCACTCAGTGCCCTTCAATTCAAATGGCCATCAGTGCTACAAAAATGGGCTTGCCCTTGCTTTACGGTCATTATTTAAAATATAACAAAGCATGTAACCTTCAAGATAAAGCCCACCATCAGATTAAAAACATTTTTGCTGCTGAAAATGCACGCAGCAGTGGCTTTTGTTTAGAACGAGATGGTTTAGGACAGTTGTTCCCATTAAAAGAGTGCGTCCCCTCATTCCTCCTCTCCTCCACCGTACATGTCGGCCAGCTTTTTGAAGCGCGGGCCCCACTCGTTGATGCAGTCGTAGTCCTGGTCGCCTCCTGAGCTGGAGGAGTTGAGGGAGCTGAGGGAGCCAGCCTCGGAGCCCGCGCCCTCGTAGTCAAACACCAGCAGCGAGTCGTACGGTGGCGCCGTGGGGTCGTTGTCAGCTGCCTTCAGATTCTACACACACACACACACACACACACACACACACACAGAGCATTAGCAAGGGGATTAGAAAGAGGTCACCAACTCCTTCAAAGCAGGTGCAGACCTGCCAATCTTGAATTTTTTGAGTAGCACCTCGAGCCGGGAAAAAAAATGCAGTCAAAAACAAACAGCCATACTCGTAAGACACATTTTGGATAGCGACCCATCTTTAATGTCGAATATCTATCTACCGGTAAATGTGTTCCTGAAAGTGCAAACTGAATCTTTTACATAGCTCTATAATGTTGACAATCTGTTTTAGAGCCTAATAATCCTGACCTAAAACACTTGGGTTGATGGGGACTGATGTGGATATGTTGTCCATTTTCTCATATATGGTGGCTTTTCAATCCATTATTAAAGATTTATTTTGTACAGAAATACATCTATCGTCCATGTTATGCCAACATATTTAATTCACCTGGATATAGGCTACAGTAGATAGAGGCTATATCCAGAGGCCAGAGAAATCTGCTGTTGTCAGTGTGCAGTCTATCCCTTTACTCACAATAGCCTACTTTTTTCTCCTTTTTGTTTTTAAAGAATTCAACTTGCACATGCACCGTTTCTTTCAGCCATCTGTGAGGCTGCAATGATTAGTTCTACATTATCCCAACTATTTTTAGTTTCGCAAAACGGTAGCTGGGGGAATGCAAAGTCACCTCATTAAGTCTTTCATTTAACCCACCGTTGGAGAAGAAAAAAATAAATAAAGAGAGGCCACTATGCTTTGCCGGTCATTCTCACTTTCTCTCTCTTTATCTCATCCTCACATGAAATAGATTTGCAGGAGATTCTAATTCACATGCTCAAGGAGGTTTCCAGAGAAGTTGGATGTCTGCTCATTTTGCATACTTTTAAGTAAAAAAAATCAGAGCAGCGTACTTTGATGTGAAAATGCATGGTTGCTACGCAAAATGCATACAGGTTAGCAGGTCTGCAGGTGTGTAAAACAGGCAAGTCAAGAAAATGTAGTTGACTTACATCATCAATAAAGTTCCCGATATCTTCAGGGTTGGCAGGACGTGGTCGATACTGTGGTGCGGGCATGAAGGTGGGAATCACATCATTCCTGAATACTTCTGGCCGGTTATCCAGGCCTCTGTGTAGCACACTCAAGTCATAATCCTGAGAGAAAGAGCGAGAGAGCGAGAGATGAATCACCAAGTTAACCACACTGCTCATATTATATTACAATGAAGAGCGACTCCCAACAGGAAGTACAAAGTTCCAGGAATTTCTCCGCCTGTACTGGCGAACAGCCTCACCTGTTTAAATGACATCATCTGTTAAGACCTGTTCTGACCAGATGTTGGATCAGACTCACTTCACTGGCTTGATTTGGAAATGTAAAGAAAGCACAGGCTGTTTGGCTGTTTTGAGCATGGGGATACATGATAGATGCCTTATACCCTTTACAAATGGCAAGTTAATCCACCACCTCCAGTGAAGATTCAACAAGGCTCAGTATTTCTTATTCCAATGGTCAACACATGCATGAAAGCAATACAATGCAATCATAATGTTATGTAATATCCATGCACACCGGCAATATCTGGTATTGCACTAAGTAGCTTTGTTGTTCCAACCAGGAACATGACTCTTCATCAGTTTGACACACTGGGTAACCCCCTTAGCGTTACATGGGAACCCAGTTACATTGAAAATGTATGAAAAGGGGAATTCCTACACTGCGTTACTTTAAGGTGTAACTAGCGACATCTGAGAAATGAGCTCACCTGGTCGTCTTCTCCTCCGCCTTCCTCATCATAGTAGTAGATGTTGTCCCTGATGTCGTCCTCTGGCAGGAGCGGGTCCTTCTTCATGTTGCTCTTCCTCCTCATGAACATGAGCAGAAACAGGACCAACACTGGGGGGCAGAATGAGTCGTTTAGGAAGAGGCCTGGCAGCAGAGCAACCAACTCCAACAGCAGGGAAGCATCTTAAGGGCTGTACACACACACACACACACACTGTGCTGGCTGCTGGGCTCAGTGCAGTATGTGAGCAGTGAGTGCAGCGCCCCCCGCCCCCAAAGACACTTTCAACCCTTCACCTCAATCAAAATACTTAAAACAAAGAGGGGAGATTCTTACAGAGTAGGGCCAGGACGCCTCCCAAGATTCCCAGGATGACAGGAAGCCCGAATCCTGCTGCACCGATATCCCTATCTGTGCAGGCAAAGTCAGCTCCCTTGCAGTTGCACACTTGGGCTTCTACAATGCTTACGTGGCTCAAGCCATGGGTGTCACGGACATCCAGCCTGATGCTGTATTTTGCTTCCGGTAACTTGTTTTTCAATCGGAGTATAATGCCAGTACCTGAAACACAAAGCAAGAAGATTCTATGAAATAAACCATCAGTAATTATTTAAATTAAGCTTATTCACTTATTATTTAGTATGTGCATGGCCAGCTAATACCCCGTGTTACAGGTCTTTACTAAGATAAATGAAGTTTCAGAAAACTATATATATAAAAAAGTTATATATATATATATATATATATATATATATATATGAAATATCAAGGACTTTACACTCCCATTTCCCTCAAATTAACCAACACAGCAGTCTGAAGCAAGATACACACTGTAGTGTACCAGCATATAGAGATAGATAGATCCCCAGGGATCAATGTTACCACCTAGATAGATACTTTATTGATCCCCAAGGGGAAATTCAAAGGTCACCTACTATAACATTCAGATTTTTAATGAGGACTACCAGTCTTTAGAGAAGCTCACAGACAATAATAATAATAAAAAAAAAGTATCCTAGCTAATATGAATGATGTCTACACAAACTATAACATGAAGAATAATATTGTTGGAGATCACTTTTAGAGTGATTTTGAGAACGATAAAATACGGCTATACTACCCCCCAGAGGAGACGTACTTGTGTCGTTCATTGTTGCTGTCCAGTTTTTGGCTGAGTCCCCGGTCATCTGTACTCCGTAAGGAGGACCGTTACTTTCAGTGTCTTGATCTGTGACTGCGAGCAGAATGGGAGGTGGCTCCTCATTGCACACCTTCACCAGCCTCTCCACCACTGCTGGAGGGTTGTCGTTCACGTCTTCCAACTGAATAATGAGTGTTCCAGTACCGGTCGCAGGGACCAAATCTGTTGTGGACAAAGGAAGGATATTTTAATCAGTGAGGGAAAAAAACAGATCTGAACAGAAGAAGTCCCAAAGACAGTCACATACCATCATCCATAGCCAGAATCAGGGCTTTGTACAGGCCGTCTTTAACAAAGGTAGATTCCCGGTCCATGTCAGTCTTGACTTTAATTATTCCTGAGTCTTTTTCGACACTCAGCCAACCAGCTGGATCGCTGCCTACTTTGTACCTGTAAAGAAGCACTTTAAGTATTTAAAAACTTAGGGCAGCAGTGTTCAGCTTACATTGTATGCTTACATACATAATTGCAAAAGGGTTCTCCTATGTTTTCTCAGTTAGCCTTTTAAAATTATATCAGATTAGTAAACAGAATGTGCCTTTGCAATGGAATGGAAATGTCTCTCCAAACTTTTGACTGGTAGTGTCTATGTTTTTAAGTCCTTTTTAAGGCCTACAACTTTTTAGACTTCCCATGTTCCTGCAACATTTTAAACTTTTCCAGGTCCGAAAGAGTTTAGTTTAGTCACAGAGAAGTAAAGAAATATGCCTTTGATATTAAATTTTAAGAATTTTGACTTACTGAACACTCAACCTAATTAATTGAGGACTGTCAACATATTTGAGGATAAAATCTAATATTGACAACTAATTGATTATAATAGATGTTGCAGCTCTATGGGGAATATGTGAACATTTGGTAGGAATGTGGGAGTATGCGCTGAAACATCAAATTGGCACAAGCACTCACGTCACTTTCTGCTTCATAGCGGTGTCAGGATCTCTGGCTAAGTACTCCACTAGTGGTGTGCCAACAGGTACATTTTCAGGCTTAGAAATGGTCTTCTCTGCTGGACTGAAGATGGGAGCCTCGTTGACATCCCCAACATTCACCACCACCTGAGCAGTGGATGTTGGCAGAGCAACTGCAAACGGGATTTCGTTCTCCACTGCTACCACCAGCGTGTACTTGGCCACAGCTTCAAAGTCCAGAGGCTAGGTAGATGACCGCAGTAAACACAAACACTTAGTTAGGATGGAGGGATGGGGAAAAAGAAGGAAAAACAAAACAAAAAAACTTCATTCAAAAGATGGCAAGAGCCATTTCAGACACCTTGGCAGTCTTGATGATGCCCTCCTGTTTGTTGGGGCCTGTCTCAACACTGAACATCCCTGCTGGGTCTCCACTGATGATCTTGAATTTGGCTGCTGAGGCAGAGGTGTTGGGATCATCGTCGTCCGTTACAGGCATCTTCACCACCACTTCCCCCACTTTGTTCTCAGGCACAGTCACCGTGTACTAGAAAAGCAAAACAACGTCAGCAAAAAGAGCTGTTCCTTAGAATGAAAACACGTAGGCTACATCAGATCATTCTAACTGTTCCACTTTACTCCTCTATTCTCGTGCATTCTTCAGGCTCACTTCTGTGTTTTTTTGAGCCCAGGCCACAGGCAACCAATGAAAATAAAGACTCCTAGAACCATGACCATATAAACATTCACACTGTCCAACATTCTTCATGTTTTTGTCTGTGGTGTGAACATCACACTTATTAAGGACACTTAAAACTGTAGTCATCATTATCGATATACAGGTGCACTTATTAGCTTATTAAGGACACTTAAAACTGTAGTTTTCACCATTAGCGATATACAGGTGCATCTAAAACTATTTTGAATATCATGAAAAATTGAATTTCTTCCACGTAATTTATTTCAAAAAGTGAAACTTTCATTTATTATAGATTCACACATAAAGTGAAATATTTCAAGCTTTTTTGTATTAATCTTGATTATTCTTGATGACCGAAACTTTCATTTACCCTTAACAGCTAATGGAAATCAGAAATCCAGTATTTCAAAATATTAGCAGAATGAACACAGAAATGTTTCCTCCCATTTAATCTCTCAGTCTAGTAGGTCAATGGAGTTTTTTACAATATTCAATTTTTTTGAGAAGCACCTATAGTTATAGTCAGGCTTCCACCCTTCCACCAAATTCATGCCTGGCTTACCTGAGATGGGTCAAACTTTGGAGCATTGTCATTGCTGTCAGTTACGGTAATAATTGCTTTGCACTCTCGGCTAGTAGACCATTTCCTTCATTGTCAGCTGCTTGAATTTCCAAAGTGTACTCATGAATTTTCTGGAAATGCAAAAACAAATGTATAGAATTTATTCATTAGTCAAATACCAACATGATTCTCAAATCTCACTCATCACTCATATCTCAATGTTAGTGTTAATAAGAGTACAGTAAAGAGTAGGTTGGACTTCAACACAATGGAGGTCACCGATTCAGGTCCTACACATTAGACCAGGGGTGGCCAAACTACTTTCCAGCGATAGATAACGTTGTGGCTAACTTTACTGCAAACTGCTTTACACTCTTCTTAGAGAACATTTACAATGTCAATATCAAAACAGCATGTTACATTGAGATGATACTCTTTGTAGATCTCCATTGCAGCAGATCCAACTACGTTATGCTACTCCATTTAATTGGGAACGCGTTTGAGCGCCACGAGAGGGAGAGAGCGGCAGGTTCCAGCTGGCTTGTCATTGTTGATAATTGATCTCCTTTTTATAAGAAACTTTTAAAAGGAAATCGCGAAGGAGACAGTGGTTCCCACTACTGACCATTCATAAACTGTGAGAGGGCACAGCCATAGCCACAGTGATGTGGCACCCGGACTCTGAGCAATTGTGAATGTCAGTGCACCACGTCTACTCACAGTGTCATGTCAACGTTACCTACGAGGACAAAATTATCTGCTATAGGCAGGAACTGGGTTAAACTGTCCATTCGCCTTAATTACCCGGTGGCCAGAAGGAGGCTACAGGGTACACTTGCCATTACACCTTAGTCCAGCAGATGGCAGTAATGCACTCCGTTTGCAAACGGCCAAACAAAAAGCTCACAGAAATAGAAGAAGGGTTTGCTGGCCTGTCATAGTAACCAGAGACTTTCTAATGAGGAGACAGCACTCAAAAATCCTCCATAAAAATGCATGGGACTAGTTTGTAACGCCAATATGGCCGTTGTCTACACATATCCCACCCCTTCCTCGGCAAAACGTCGACATGTGAATACATTGAGCCAATCATGAGGTGTGTTGTGAAGACACCGTGCCAATCATATAGGATGCCCGATGAGTGCCCAAAAAGCATTGCAATATGGCCGCCGAGTGGAGGGACTTGCCTAAAAGGACTTTGGAGTAACCTTCTTCAGGGAGTTTTTTTTTTTTTTTTTTTTTTTTTTCCCCCCCCCATCCTTCTCTCCTACTTGTTTTCTATCAATCTTCCCCATCCTAAATACTGCATAGGATGCCTCTGCATCAACTCTGAATCAGACCAAGGGAACGAAACACTTCAAACTATTTTCTTACAATTCATTCTTAACAAACCTGAATGAATTCATAATCAGAGAGTAGTCAGATCAGAACACATGATAAAGCAGGACTTTTCATGGTCAAAGTGTACCTCTTTATCCAGCCCACTGTTCTTCACCCTGATTTTTCCTGTTAAAGGATTGATGTCAAACATATCCTTTAGTGGTATTGGTGGATCTTGACTCAGGATTTTGTATCTGACGTCAGCGTTTGCATTTCCAGGCTCATCAGCGTCAGTGGCATTAACGGCCATAAACTCAGTGCCTGTACAAGAACAAATAAGCATCAAATTCACAACGAAAACCTTAAACACAATAAAGCCTAGAAAACTAAAGTGACCAAGCAACTAATTCTGACATGAAACAGGAAGAACAATATATATGCGTACACACACACACACACACTACAATTGACAAACCTATTTTTGATGCTTCTGCAACACTTCCCAGGAAAGGATCTTTCACAAAGATAGGCCTGTTATCATTTAGGTCAATTACAAGGACATTGATTTCCATGGGCTCCTCTGCTTTCCCACCACCATCTGATACTGCATGGGCAAGAAGCTGAGGGGTAGGATAAAAACAAAATCATGAATTTGCTAAGAGTCACTGGATGCCCCCAGTCTTTAAAACTCCAACAGGGTTATTTTTAAAAACTTTACCGTATAGGAAGGCTGTTGTTCTCTGTCCAAGGGCTGAGTGACGTAAAGCCATCCCGTCTTACGGTCAATTGTAAAAAGGTCGTCTGCCCCTTGACCAGTAATGCTGTAGATGATCTTCACCTCCTTAGCATAGCTGGTTTTTATCTAGAAGTCAAATTTATTCAGTCAATAATCTATCCATATTATCCCAACAAAACACACACTTCACCATCCATACCACACACATACCTGCACCATCTTCAGTGGAAAAGGGCCTCTGGAGTTTTCAGGAAAGTTGATGGGAGGGATAATCCAATCCCTCTTCCTCCTCCTTAGACCACCAAATGACTTTGGAAACACCAGGACTGGCACGGCTGGAACTGCTTCAGTCACATCAGGCTGTGGAGTTAAAGTGTGACCAAATGAACCAACAAGCTAATACACTTTACACACTGAATTATCTTTAACCAATTCAAATGTAATCAAACAAGTTTTTACAACTGATTGTGACCCAGGGGCCGCCATTCTGACATTCTGATTAAGACACCACCTGTGGAACACTGTTGTGAGGTGTGGGGTAAAAAGAACTGATTCTCACAGTGAAACTACATTACTTAATGCATGTCATGGGCTACCCACAATGCCTTCTGACCAATGGGCTGCACACCATTGGTTGAAAACCTCTGCTATAAAACAAAGGTGTGCATTTTCCCTGAACACTACAGACAAGTAAGACAAATTGCAGGTTTTAAGAAAAGTCAGTCAACAGAGGTCAGTGTTGTTCCATCTTGTGCTGCCTGTGGCTACCTGGTGCAAGTCCATCTGGTGCAAGTCCACCTGGTGGTGGTGGTGCTGGTGAGGCCGGTCGAGCTCCACACGAACAGCCACTGTGTGCTTCCTGCCTTGGGAGTCCCACGCGTGCAGTGAAAACCTCTTGTGTCCATCATGCAGGGTCACTTGTCTCTTCAGCTTCACTGTTCCATCAGTGTCCACTTTAAAACGGCTGTCTGCCGAATCCAACACAATTCGTTTGCGGCCGGTACAGTCATCGAAAACCACTGCAGAGGAAAGAAAGGAGGGTTGGGGGGTTGGATTAGTGACTATTATGCAACACTGAACATTTCAGTCCATCCTCTAGTGCTAATGGCCACACTGGTCTCACTCTCTGACCTATGGGCTAGCTGTTAATGCTCTAAGTGGAGGAAGTGGCCGTTATCGTTGTAACCGATGAGCACAAATGAATAAATGGCCTTTTATGTGACCACAGTGCTGCTTTGTAAAGCATTTGATAAGGGGCCTCAGAAAAGCACAAAGAGGTTTTATCTTCTGTAACATTCCTTCAATTATTACAAAGCCAGCTAAAGATAAAGGATGAAGATGATCAGAAGATTACCATGTTCCTGTTTGCTGTAATTTTGAATGAGTGGTAAGAAACTAAACTAAAAGATGACGGACCAGAACAGGTCTAGTGTTATAGCATAGGCAAAGGGAAAGTACCCAGCTAACTGCCATATCATTTTTCAACTGAATGGAATGAACACACACTAGAGCGCAGTACCTCGTCAGCTAGACCAATTGAGGCTACAACCATCTTGTGATAAAAGGATGTTTATCTTTTTTTTTTTAGCCCCCCCCATCCATTTTGTGACTTCTGAGGCTTCAGTGCTTGTGATACTATTTTACAGCTTAAGAAACCACACAGACACTTCCCCTCCCCCAAAGAGAGAGAGAGAAAAGAAAAGAAAAATCTCCTGCAGAAGCAGAACCTGTTTGTCCCACCTGGTCACGTTAAGGCTTGCTCAAGCACACCCATAGAAGCCTGCAGAGACATTGAGCCTGACTGAACCTGGATGACCGAAACATTAGTGGATCTCAACTTTTCCAAAAGCTCTTACAACATAAAAGCAACACAGTAAAATAATTGATATCTACTCCCCTTGGCATCAATATTCAATGCCATATTTAGCGCTAAGACAATACCCAGTTAATCAAAAAACAACTAAGAGGTCCTGATCCTACCTGATCAACAACTTTAGGTTAAAATGACTGCTTTGTCTTACTTTAAAACACTTGAAACTACACAATCAGGGAAATTTAGAAGTATTCATGTCCACAACACAATTCTCAAATAAATTTGAAAATGGTCTGGAGTTTTTTTAGTCTTCCGAGTATGGCCTATTGAAACTTAAAAAATATAAAGGAAAGAGAGATCAACAGCCAGGGATGAGGCCAGCTGCATCTCAACAAACTGCAGCCATTCTTACCAGGTGGGGCAGCCCAACGTCTAATGTAGCCCTCCTAGATTAATGCAGCAGTGAGAAAATGCAACATTTGATAGCTGAAACAAGTGTGGCCTTGTCTTCCAGATGCACCAGGGTCATCACAAGCTAAAACAAAACCAAAAATAAGGCACTCTACGTGCTGTCACTCCCCAAAATCTTAAGTTAATTCTGAGGTTAAGTCACTTTACTATCAACTTTAGGTAACACTATTTGAAATATCTACCACAATAATTTGAATAAATTTGCCTTGCACAGAATTAAATCGTTAACATTATAAGCTGATGGTTAAAAGTCACTGTAGCCTATAAATCAAATAGGCCCCAGTTCATCATTAGCCAACACATTTTGATGAGAAAACCAGGGCGAGGCCTTTTACTGCGTCAATCGCATAAAACGTACCTTTACCAAGCCTCCGGCCAATGTGAAGATGAACTCTATCGACTTTGAATACATAGAGTTCTGAATCAAAGCCAGGTGCGCATGATGATTTCTCTCCAGTTACACACGATGGTGCCTTGATATTTTAAAGAAAAATATACAAAAATATACAATTAGTTAATAGTACAATGAGCTTAAAGCTCAATTGTAGAAAGCGCATTCACATAATTTACTCATCCTGTTTAACAGACTCAATTCAAATGAGTGATCCACCTGCTTTAAGAAAAAAAAAAAAAAAAAAACAAGGCAACGTTAAGTTAGTCCCTAGCGTTTCTTTAACTCAAAGGTAGACATTAAATTTAACTTCCCTGAACATTAAATCACACGCAGGAAATGGGTTCTAGGCTAAAAAGTCTACAATTAAACAGCTTGGGAAACAAAAAAACAACACGGCGTCAAAAGATAACCAACCTGGAGAAGGAGAAGAAAAGCTCCGAAGCGCAAGCACCAACAAACCTCCATCAGATTCAAACCCCTTTGTAAAATAAATCCAATAAATAATCCTGTTGGGTTCCACTCCAAAAGAAATGTCTATGGCGCTCACGGCGAGACTTCAAAATGACTCCGACCTCCAATTGCGGAAATAAGTAGGCTATCGCCGCCAGGTAGTTTCGGCGAAAGGGTGACGTTGTAGGATGCAGGTGAACTCGCCCAGGCGCGCCTGCATTGTTGCCAATTTAGCGACTTTGTCGCCATATTTAGCGAGATTTCAGACCCCCCAAGTGACTTTTTTTGTAAAAAGCGACTAGCGACAAATCTAGCTACTTTTTCTGGCGTTCTTGGAGACTTTTTGAGACTCTGAAGTGATGGCATGTAACGTCCCTTTTACACTTCTGAGTGAGCAGTGAGTTCGGCTGTGCTGTGTAAGTCTCATGCCTGTTTCGTTTGTTTGAGCCTACATGGAGTTCGCCCAAAGCGTTGCCCCATGACTATAAAAGTAATGACTGGCCCATGTTATTCACGGAAGTAGATGTTCTATAGATCTAACAGCTCAGACAACGTTATTGGAAGGTACAGCAACTTCGGGTGAGATTAGAACCAGTCAACGAGACGAGAGCGATGACATGATGACCGGGAAACCGGGACACGCTTTCCAGCACCGTTCAACAAAGGAAAGTAGGCTACAACTTCATTCACGAGCAGATAGTTCAAAATCGAGCATACAAGTTAGGAAAACCTAAAGCATTCGTTTAGGCTATGTCGCCTCAATGTTGTCAATGCAGGACAGACTATCGGCTGAGAGGGGAAAAAAAATCTGTCGGTCTGTTTGAGTGACATTAACTAAATAAATCCAAAATATAGCCATTGTCGTAAGGTTAAATTGTGTGTAGCCTATGGTAAAGTTATTGTAATGATCTGAGCCTAACTGTTCATGACTGTGCTCCCATGATGCTGTGCAGTGTGTGTATGTGTGTAATGTTCATGTTCTAAACCAGGTGAGTTGACAACGTTGTATGTCCTGTTTGTTGTGTTTATGTTTGCAGCTGGTTACATTGTTCATAACTAGGGTTGATTGGTGTGTGTTTTAGATACAGCATAAGATAGATGTTTAGTGCTGGAGCATAAACCTGAATTATGTATTCGTGTGTTTTGGTGCATAGCCAATAAAAAACCATTCTGAGACAACCTTGCAGTTTGTTACATTATAATCAGACTTCAAGCTGTGCAAAGCAAATGCAGCAGTTGGGAATAGGTTGTAAATGACTAATTTTCAGCCACTTAATGCTCATTCTGGTGTATACTATGACAAGATGTACAGAAGTGTAAAGTGTATCAATTACCCTAATATACAAGTATATATTAAGTTAAATATATTTAAATTAAGCTCTTAAAGTTGCCTATTTCAGTAGGCCTAGGAGAAAAGCAAACAGGTAACAGGTGTAAAGGGGAATTAAAGGGCCGTCACCGTTTTTTTTTTTTTTGGGGGTCACGACCTGATGACGTAATTGATATGCAAATTAGTGTACGTCATCTAGCGATATTTAGGGCTGTATCAAGTTGTCCAAATGAATAGGTCATTGTAGACGTTGTCGTTGTATTATTGCATGTGGATGTTGTTATGCTATGTAGGTTACTTTTTTGCTGACTGACCAATGGACCTAAAACGGACAAATATTGTTCACGAGTGAATTTCTTTTTTGCGGGGGTGGGGGGGGGGGGGTTGGTGATGGGTGTGCGTACCATAGCATTAATTCCTCGCCCATCTGATGATTAAAGAATCCGACCAAGTTTGGTCATGGGTCCTTTGTGAGCATACAGGTAAACATGGTCAATCTGAAACCGAACAAATAAAACAATGTTAACGAGACAATCTAAACAACATCCATGAAAACTGAACATAGTTCATTTTTCTATATTCGTGATATGATCTCGTCTTTCCTATCAATCCATTAAATGGGAAATGTAGCCTTGACTTTCGTCTTAACTACAGAAGGCTATTCGTCTTCAAAAATTCAACATCGGTAGCTTGTAGAGTTTTTTTTATTTTTATTTTTTTTATTTATTGGGGGCCAAGCAGCGAAGGCACCCATTGTGTTTCTATGATTTCTTATTATTATTTAACATCTTTCCTCCGCCATTGGAGTCTATGGCAGCCCATAGAACCGTCTGGTGAAAAGTTGTAAAATTTGGCACACTGATTGAGCACAGTCTCATGAATAATTTCACCAAGTTTCATACCGGCACCTTGAGCGCTCTAGCGCCACCAACAGGCCAAAGTTGGACATGCGTTCACGCACGTAACTTTTGATCCGTATGGCCGATTGTCAAAAATGAGATATCGTTGGAATCCTTGGACCAAGCCGAGTTCAACGCACCCTGTGACGTCATTTTCCGCCATGATGCATTTTCCGCCATTTTGGATTTAATCAAAAACACTAAAAAGTTTTCACAGGTCACAAATTTTGTCCAATCGACACCAAACCTGACACACATGATCTTCAGACCAAGCCTCACAAAAGATACTCCTTTTCGTCTTGGGAACTAAAACCGTTTGCCCGTAACAGCCAATCAAAACTTGCGGCAAAGCCGCCAAACAGGAAGTGAGCTCATATCTCAGCAACCCATTAATCGATCATAACCAAACTTTGTACATGGACTCAGGACCCAATCAGGGGGACGCTTGTGGACGCAGGGAAATCTTGTGACCTTTGACCTCTAGGGGGCGCTGTAATTTAGAAACATGCCTTTTGGCCTGTAGCTGCTGTTGTGCTTAGAATTAAAACACACTAGTGGTGTCTGGTAATACTGTTGGAGGTCCTTAGGCCGACCCAAGCCAACTTTTGATGTCATCGTAATTGATTCGGCTGCCATATTGGATTTAATCAAAAACACATACAAGTTTTTGCAAGTCACAAATTTCAGCAGATCCTCACCAAAATTGACAGAGACCATCTTCAGCCCATGCCTTATCAGTGCATTGCTTTCTGGAACAATTGACAAAAGCATTCGCCCGTAACAGCCAATCGAAATTTGCGGCGAAGCCGCCAAACAGGAAGGGAGCTCATATCTCAGCAACCCTGCCATGTATCATAACCAAACTTACTACATGGATTCATGACCCCATTAGGAGGACGCTCGAAAACTTCGGTGACCTTTGACCTGTAGGGGGTGCTGCAATTAGCAATATTGCATTTTGATCTGTAGTTGCTGATGTGTTTTATCGACTTTTTATTTTTGGATGTAAAACTGATGAAAACATGTTCCATCCAGTTCATTCTAATGCGTGCGTGCAGGGGCGGGGCAGGACGGGGTGGGACGGGCAGGGGTGATTAGGTGGGGGGCTGGCTGGCGGAGGCAGTGGCAATTCTCAGCCCTGTTTCAGCCCTACAAAATCAGTTATGTTTTGATGTGACACTAGTTGAAAGTGTTGATCGTGGAAGTCTGCTGAGTTCTATCTTGTCGCCATGGCTACTCCAGCCTATTCTGCTTGGCCCCCTCATTGCTGCTTGCAGCTATATTTTATTATTATTTTTGTTATTTTTTTTTCATCCTTTTTTACAGCAAATTACAAACAAAAAACAAATGGACATAAAGGACAAAGAAAGAAAGAAAGAAAGGAAAAAAAAAACGCACTCACACACAAAAGATGTAACCCCCACCCCCTGTACATAAATCCAACTGAAAATCTTCATTACATGAGGACAACCATTTTGTAACCTCAGTCCAAAAAAGGGCAACTATGGAGCAATACCAATATAAATGTTCTACAGATTCATCATCCTCTTGACAAAAGTGGCAAGATGATGACGCAACTAATCCCCAAGTATTTAACTTTTGTCGAGTTTCTAAGAACCTATATATTAATTTATATTGCATATATCTAATCTTTACATCAAGTGTTGTCTCATATATTATGTTAAATACTCGAGTCCAAGGTATAGGTGCATCAACAACATTTTCCCATTGCTCAAATGTCCTGTATGGAATAGCTACTAATTTATTTTTTGTCAAGTAAAAATTATATATCAGCTTATTTATTTTTTTTCTTTTTAATCAATGATGTAATTTTCATACTGGGTCTACATACTAAGTTGAATTCCTTTTTTTTCTTAATGATCTTCTTCCACGTTAGTGGCAGAGATCCTAATAATTGGTTGTATTGCTGAATAGTACAAGTTGTTCCATAAATCTGTTATTTCTTTAAATGTCATAACTTCTCCTTTTTCATTAATTATATCATTGACAAATATTATTCCGTTTCTTAGCATTTGTTCAAAACAAAATGTGTGTTTGTTTATTAACATATTTGAATTGAACCATAGCAGCTGCTGTCTTACCTGCTCACTGTTTTCCGGTGGATGATACTGAAAATAAAGCCAACATTGAAGTGCTTCCGACTGAAAAACAGACATCTTTGCAGATATATGACTGATCATTGAAAAGTACCCAGGCTGTATTTGTAGAAAAGGAAACAGGCTTCTGTTGAATAATGGATGAACTAATTTTATGAGTTTTGTTGAAAACCAATCAGGATTATGGTAGTATGTTGGTATCAGAAAAGCTTTCAATGATAGAGTTAAAGCCTTCAGATTCAAAAGCTTACCTGTATAATCATTATACAGGTATGAACGTTTTATTTTGTCTTTTTTGTTGCTCCATATAAATTTAAATATTTGCCGTTCATATTCCTTAAAGAAATCTTCTCCAGGTATTGGCAAGGCTAACATCAGAAATATGAATTGGGTGACAATCATTGTATTAATTAGTGTTGTTTTCCCATAGATAGATAATTTACTTCCTTGCCAAGGTTGAAGGATTTTTGAGACCCTACTTAGTTTTTCATTATAATTATTGTTAAATTTTTTATATTATCTGGTATAATGATACCTAATACCTTTATATTTCCATTAGTCCACTGAATTGGTAGACTGCATGGCAGAGTAAAATTTGTATATTTTAGTTGACCAAGTTGCAGCAAGAAACATTTTTCATAGTTTGGTTTTAAACCAGATATGTTTGAAAAGTTATTCAATTCTGTTATTAAATTTTGCAAGGATGCAACATCTGGTGACAGTAGAAAAGTTGTATCGTCTGCATACACAGATATATATACTTATACATAATATATATCATACATGTATATATACTTATAGATACTTTTGTATTTATACCTTGAAGGGTCAAACCTTTAATTTTATTATTATTTCTTATTTTCATTGCTAGTATTTCAATTGATAATAAAAAGATATGATGATAGGTTGTAGAGTCTTTCAGTCAGTAGCAACCCTACCACACCCACAGCTTAAAAGGTGAAGTGTGAGCTTCTCCCTTAATCACAACAGGGCTATTGTGAACACCATGTCATCAGAGTTTACTGTAATGACGACCCCCACATGTTCCTGGGATGGACTGGCTGCGGTATTAAAAGGAGCCATTCATCCTTGTGTAAACCACAAATGACAGCACCCTAAAGCCTATGCATATGTCTGCCTTAACTGTTTTTTTTTCTACATGTTTCGGGTTGTGTCCATGGGACAAAATCATCTCAGTAAAGGGGTGTAGCAAAAGGGTTGGTACAGGAGAACCATGTTGTGTTCTTAGAAATAGGCAGAGCTACTTAATGTTAGCCTGGAGAGCCAGACCCACATTAAAATGTAGGGTCTGGGCACTCACCGTTCGCAGTGCTCAGTCCGAGGGGCGGGATAATCAGTTGTCTTTCAAATTCCCTCTGCACATAATGGGGCCTTAATGGGATATTTGTTTTCAAGTAGCAGGGAATTCAAGCCAAACCATTGCAACTCTACCATCAATCATTATGTTAAGCCCACCAAACGACTCTATACACGATTTCTGGAGCTCACAAGCCAACGGAGAGTTGATAGACTAGCCCTGGCAGCAAATGTAATTTGCTGCCGCTAGGGGCGCGTCTAGATTTCTAGGCTAACTTAATGTATAATATATCACTTAATGTTTCCTGAGGTCCCCTGTAGCCTATTGGTTGTTAGCAGTGGTTATGAAATATGTAGGAAGATAAAAATGCTGCATACAACACTCTTCCCAGCCAACACACCCATGCACTCTTCTCATACACTCATTAACACATCTCAGCCCACACTAAATGAACCATCGGTGACCCATCTTTTATATATGGCCTACAATTGACCTGTAACAATTTAACAGTGGGTGTGGGAAGGCAGAGACAGCTAAACGTTTTGAGTCAAATATGAGAACACAAGTATTCATGATTCATTCTCACCACATAATTACAACATACTCACATATGAAAACACTATTTATTATTTTATTTTTTTTAAAGGCAGTGTTGATAGCATTACGCCTGTATGTGTGAGACTGAGCCCTAAACATGGAAGCAATACACTGAACACTGAGTAATACACAAAACCATCATCAAAATATTTTAGGCTCTTTGGAATCTCTAAAGAGACATGGGCAAAAATTTTATTGAAGTTTCTGGTGTGCATAAGAAAGTTTTACATGCTCACCAGAAAGTTTCTAGTGCACCAAACTGTCTTGTGCTCAGCAGAACATTTCTAAAAAAAAAAAACTCTTTTCATGTCTCCATAAAATCCTTCTACAATGACATCATGCTGTGCATTCTGGACATCCATTCATTCACAAGGCTACATAGTGTATTAATGTTGTGCACTTGAATAACTGGCTATATTTTAAGAACATCTTTACATCTTTACACCTTTAGCCTGAGAACAGTTGTGTTCCAGTTTGTTTACTTTTAAAGTGTAGCCTAGAAGCTATCTAAAAGGCAGTACATTTATACAAAGTACATTCCTTCAAGCTAGCTCATAACTATCTAGCCTAGCTATCATGACCTTGCTAACATTTGCTAATAAGGTCAACCACTGGGGATGAGAGAATTTGCAATAATCAGCTAATTTAGTTAGCTAACAAAGTTTTTATAGTCTAACAACATAACAATGGACACGAACCGTATTTAACACACACAAACTGATTTGTTTTAAATATCCTGGCTAGCAGTCCACCACCATTCACCATCTAGCCAACAGCAGATGAGGGACATTAGTTAGCTTTACTGTTTAGTAAAGAAGAAAACAGTTAGCATTAGCTAATTAATTAGTTGACTTACAAGATATCATTATTCGACTTCTATAACTGCAAGTGTTTAGTGTATTTGATAGATTTCTCCAAAACAGCAACTTACCTGATTGACCATGCCTATGATGAGTTGTGCCTTTCCAAAGTTTTCGGACCATCACATTTCCCAACATCTCCACTAGCCTACTCCATTTCTACACTAGAATGTTATAATGGTCATGTGGTGGGAGGGGGAGGAACATTTCTTGTATTCCCCTTAAAGAGAACTTTACTTTATGGAATCGTCTGTGTGTTCATTTTGTTTTGTTTTGTGTTGTGTTGAATCTGTATGACTAAACAACACCCGTGGGAATATCCATGACCAACCCCACTCTCACTCGTGCTATATTGCTTAAATATACTATACTTAGTACTAATTCATGTGGCTATACTAATTCATGTGGCTATAATAGCCACATGAACTATAATAGCCACATGAATTAGTACTAAGTATAGTATTGTAACGTTCTGTGCCAATGAAGAGACCGTTTATCATAACCGGGTTTAATGTTGACTGTTGTCGGCCACAGTCACGCCACAAGAACAAGTTTTACACTCACGTATAGGAGCCCAACTCACACACCTCATCGTAATTTTCCCTACTGTTTTTCCCCCCAAAACTACACACATTACCCCCCGGAAGGGGGCGGTACCCCAACCCTGGCCCAGGTAACAGAGCCTATCATAACCATACACACATTAGAAACTTAGACCACTACTTTTAGGAACTTAAGACACGCTACAATACCTCAGCTTGATAGACATGTAGCGCGAGCAAATTAGGGCATGTTTCCAAACCAATCGGGTTCCTCGCGCACTTTGGGGATGTCTCTACTAGGAAGTGAAGACTGTGGGCTGACATATGTAGGTGATCGCTGGAGGGATTATTATCATGTTTTGTTCTGCTAACGCTAACCTGTGATTGTGATGAGCCTAATTCTCTCTGAAATGTCAATTTGAAACACTAAGGGGAAATATGTTGAAACTATGCCGCCAGAGCACACGTTTATCGGCTTGCAGTAGCCTAGGCTAAAATAAAGCATCTCCTGTAAATTCACTTTTTGTAACGTCCGTAACGTCACGTCCATAACACACCATTAATGTTTTTGAAGTGAGAAAGGGGCACAATTTGTTAATCACACTTTATATTGAAATAAATCAGCATTGTACAGAAACTTTGAACATTGTCGCATCAACACCATATGTGTAGCATAAACTTTTCCTATAAAACGTTACAGACGTTACTTGGCCAAGGAACTGGCTGACTCATAAACAAGATCCATACAAATCTATGAAACTGTGCTCTTAAGGCAAGCTGAGCATACACGTTGCTCTATCATTCCCTTGTCAATCGGGAATGTGCCCAATGATAACAATTTGTTGAACTCTTTAGTCCATTTATCCCCCTTTTGAATATGTGTAATATGCCCATATGAAAAACTCTGTTTCTGTATGGGAGTATACCTTATAAATTATATAAAAAAGTGTGTTTTTCTATCAAATTCGATCAGATTGGTTATATACAATAAAATATACACCTAAATGAACATTTTAACAACAGTATTTTTTTTGTGAACACAACTTTTTTTTTCATGGTAAGGATGACCTTTGCATGGAATTGCCCCAAAGCATACCTGAAGCCGGGGAAATGCGGGGGGAATGCGCCTGGGACGGCTTCTGAAGTAGCATCGCAAATTAGAGAAAATTTAGAAAATTCCACAGACAGTGGGTGCTCTTGAACCCTCTCACCGTCTCTGAAAGCATAACCGTGGCTCAACAGGTAAATCTATAGATAGGCTAAACTCATTTTTCAGGCATCTGACCGACCGGGTTGAAACTTCAGCGTGAGAAATTGGGGGTGTTGCGTGTGAGTGTGTGAAACTAATCAAATGCGTGTGTTTCACGGTAGTGATGGGACAACCGACTCTTATACGCAAGTCGGTTCAACCGGACGGTCGTTGGTTGGCCTACCGAGTTAATAGATTCGGTCACCGGTTCGCGCGACGGGGGGTGGGATATATTGCGCGTTACTTCCCCCGCCATATCGCTCCAAGACATGTAGCCTCAAGCTGCAAATGTCATGCCCTCCATGTCTCTGAAATTAGCTGACATACACACTCATATTGACCTACACTAGACTCAAGCACTGCCCATGGTTAGCCTACATTCGGTCTTGTTCAGTAGTCAGCTGTGCGCGCGGTCTCCTCGTGAGCCTACCAATAGCCTATTCACTTCTAACATTTAACTTAACTACCAAGATAACATAGCCTATGTCATTTAATATTTCCCCCCTTTGTAATTTAGGATATGAATTTCAATGAACAATTCCAAGATGCACGAAACATAAAGGCTTTTGGGATCAGTTGATAACTCAACTTACCAAGAACCTAGACACCCGTTTGATTAGGCTACTCATGCATTAGCACGGTTACGGTCTCTAACCTGTTGTACAGTCTTCGTGACAGACTACCAACAAACATCTCATTTAACATAACTACCAAGATAACATGACGTGTATTTGTATTTTAAATCCATCGGTAATGTAGATGAACCTCTATGTAGGCTACACAATCACCTAAGATGCACGAGAAATAAATAGGTTTCTGCGATCGGTTGATAACTCAAACTTGCGATAATACCCGTTTGATTAGACTCATAGCCTCGGTTACGGTCTCCTTCAGTAGCCTGGCGCGCGGTCACTTCGCGAACCTACTATGATGAAGCCAGCAACATTCACCTCTCTAACATTTAACTTTCTAACTACAAAGATAACATGACGTGTATTTGTAGGCTATGTGATGAACTTCTCCATCGATATATGAATGGCCATGAACACAAGCATCTACGATGCACTAAAAACAAGGCATGGTTAATAACTTGTCGCGAACCTAGACAACCGTTTTGATTATATAGACTCATAGCCTATACCCGGTTACGGTCTCGTTTAGTAGGCTAAGTAGCCTGATGTGCGGTCTCTTCGTGACAAACGAAGCCAGCAACATTTAACTTTATAACTACCCAGATAACGTGTAGCCTATTTGAAGCTTATGTGATGTAGGCTAATAATAAATAATCTAGGCTACGATGCACTAACAAGGCTGGTATGAATCAAACTTGCCGAGAACCAAGACAAGATAAAGGGTACAGCGGTTGTTGTTGCACGGTTACGGTCTCATTCTGTCTCCTCGTGACAGCCTGCAGCCTACAGTCATTCACTTCTAAGCATTTATTTAACATGACTACTAAGATAACATTAGGCCTATGTGTATTTGTAGGTATGTGATATAATACTTTCCCATCGATAACATTTCCATGAACAAGCATCTAGTTTGCACTAGAAAGGCTTACGTGATCGGTTGATTAGAACTTGCCGAGAACCTAGCGAACTGTTTGACTCGTGTGGCAGCCACGGTTACGAGGCCCGGAGAACCTAGCGAACTGTTTGACTCGTTTGACAGCCACAGTTATGACACCCAGAGCCATACAGGCTCATCATAGTTTGACTGATTATACTAGTAGAGGCGCTAATACGTGATTCATGAAAGAGTAGCGACAAGAACACACGAGCACAGCCAATCAAGCCAGTGTTGCTCTATGTGAAAATGAATGATGTTAGGAGTCGGTTTTTGACGTTTGGCACTCGATTCTCCCGGCTCAGTGACACGAACCGGGTTATTTAACCGACACTTCGGTCAGTTCGTCAACACTATTTCACGGCCACTGCGTGAGAGTTGGCAGCTATGTCATGTCCAGCAAGAAAACAAATGTTCAATGTTAGAACTACCAAAGAACATATTTACAGTGCATGAAAATGCACTGTTCGGTTATCCGAAGTCTTCTTCTTCTTATTCTTCCCACCAAATTTCTGCGTCTAATTCAGCTTCAACCGTTTAACGTAGAAACTTCGTTCAAACTTTATTTTGAACGAATAAACTTTATACTTTTTGAGATATTAATAAAACGTTGTAAACGTTATACTTTTTGAGATATTAATAAAAAACAAGCTTATTTTTCCCCATAGACTTTGTATGGGGACTATGACATCATAATGGGCTAATTAACTTGATTTGCACCTGTATCAACTTCCAGCTGCTCAACTAGGTCCCATCAAAAAGCTAGTTAAACTGATTGCACCTGTATCAACTGCTTTCTGCTCAATTAGGCCAACTCTCTCTGTGTATCTCCATTCTACAAGGATATAAGGCACATTCCATCCAACTTTCTATCCATTCATCCTCTTCAAACCATTCACTCATCCACCCATTAAACTATCCCATCAACATCCATTAAACAATCTGCCTATCAACATCCATTCAACTTTCTGTCTATCAACATCCATTACACTATCTATATTTAACTTTTAAACTATATACTCTGTCTCAGGCTTTAAACATACAATCTGGCTCTACAGATCCTGTTCAACTATTTCCTCTGCCCACAACTGTTTCAAAATAAATGTCCTCACTACAATAATTCACTTTTAAATAATTTAACTATTTAAACTACTTAACTATTTAACTGTTCAGCCATTTTAACTGTCAGTTGTTATCAACTATGACTTCTGCCAACTGTTATCAAATAAAAGTTTGTTTTGCATTTTATGTTAATATACAGTATGTTTATATTTTCATGCACTGGTAATTTCCTCGAAATTACATTTTCTAGTTTAGATCGATGTTGCAAACTAATTATACTCGCAATATATAATTGACACTATAATGTAAGCATGCTAACACGTAATAACACTCTTTTTTGGTTTGTTGTAATGTTTCCCGTTCAATAACGCACTCGCTACTGTCTATCCCATTGAAATAACACGACACGCAAAGAGCTGTTTGGAACTGTTGAAGCGTACGTGATGAACCACATGACCGCATGGCGGCGACTTCAAAGATTGTCGCAACTCTTTTTCTATGGCTCTGATCTGAAGTAGCCTAGTGTCCTCTTCCTATTTCATGCTTTCGAGTTCCGACAACGGAGCAGCAGGAACGAAATGAACCCATGTAGGCCTAAACGACAATATCTGTCAGTTATGCTGCTTAAACCCCTTTTTTTAACGCAATATCCAGCTCAACTATAGTTATATACACACTACTATAATTTCCATAGCCTATGTTATTTTACGCATAGGCCTACATTTACTGTAATTTGCGGGAGTGCAGTGACTCGTCTGTTTCTCCCGCAGCCGCAATCAAACGCACCTCTCTCATCCCGCCCGCTCAGCTCAGCTCAGCTCTACTCTTCGATAACAAATTTTGTGTGACCAAACTAATCATCGCTACTTAGCCTGACAGGTGACAGGTTGAACTCTCAGCTGCAAGCAACCAGCACGCTAAGAAAATAAAATCCCCACTAATAGACGCAGTCATAGATTACCATCCTCATAATATTTTTGTGAATGCATGCACACAAGTTTAGGAGGAGAAACTTGAGGACCCACCTCTGACAAGCAGCCATTTGACGTGACTTCTTAACAAACTTCTGCCATGAGATAGCCTACCAGTAGACGCCCACAAGCTCAAGTAGGCCTACTCACGCTGGGCTCGTTACATGGGAAAACAAACCTCCTATGTGGTACAGTTACAGTTTTCCCCACAGGGTGGAGACATTTGACTTCTGTCATTTTACATTTCAGATGACTATGCTGGTTTCCGCCTATAGCCTGTCTTATCTACCCAGACGTTTCCATTTTTCAGGGCTAATATAATTCATCAACTGTAGAGTGTGTAAAAAGTCCTTGTTTTATAGAGGCAAGGCAAGCTAATCTCTTACATGACCTAAGCCATGCATAACCTACTTAAAACACTCACTATATTTTGCTACATCACTAGGCTATGGCTTTTTTTTTTGTATTGTTGTGTTTTATTGTAGCCTGCATGTTTGTGTCACATATATGACAATCGTATACATTGAAAAAAGAAGAAGAAGGCAGCAAAATTGTTTACAGCTGGAATTAGGCCTATTGCCAACCTATTACTTGGCATAGACCTCAGACCTGGCTACAGTAGGTGTAGTCTAGCCTAAAAGCTCAAGTTGCCTAAAACACAGGCCTGTTTCAGCAGGTCAATACCAAAGAGAACTAGAAAATGTAATTTCGAGGAAATTACCAGTGCATGAAAATATAAACATACTGTATATTAACATAAAATCCCAAACAAACGTTTATTTGGAAACAGTTGGCAGAAGTGGTAGTTGATAACAACTGACAGTTGAAATGGCTGAACAGTTAAATAGTTGAGTAGTTTAAATAGTTAAATTATTTAATAGTGAATTATTGTAGTGAGGACATTTATTTTGAAACAGTTGTGGGCAGAGGAAATAGTAGTCTTAAGAGAGCCAGATTGTATGCTTAAAGCCTGAGACAGAGTATATCGTTTAGAAGTTGAATGTAGATAGTATAATGGATGTTGATAGACAGAAAGTTGAATGGATGTTGATGGATAGTTTAATGGGTGGATGAGTGAATGGTTTGAAGAGGATGAATGGATAGAAAGTTGGATGGAATGTGCCTTATATCCTTGTAGAATGGAGATACACAGAGAGAGTTGGCCTAATTGAGCAGAAAGCAGTTGATACAGGTGCAATCAGTTTAACTAGCTTTTTGATGGGACCTAGTTGAGCAGCTGGAAGTTGATACAGGTGCAAATCAAGTTAATTAGCCCATTATGATGTCATAGTCCCCATACAAAGTCTATGGGGAAAAATAAGCTGGTTTTTTATTAATATCTCAAAAAGTATAAAGTTTACAAAAGTGAAAAATACATTCCTCATGTCTCCTTTTCAAGACCTACGTTACAAAGTTTGAACAAAGTTTCTACGTTAAACGGTTGAAGCTGAATTAGACGCAGAAATTTGGTGGGAAGAATAATAACTAGAAAAGCATTTCCTGAAGGAAATACAGTGCATGAAAATGCAAAAATATGATGTAAAATATCATACAGAGTAAAAACAAACTATATTGGTTGCTAAGTAGATGAGGTTTAATATAGTTGGAATGACTGAACAGTTAAATAGGTGGATAGTTTAAATGGTTAAATTATTTAGGTAGATAGTTGACGATAACTAACAGTTGGAATGGCTCTAATGTTTGCTAGCAGTTATGCTAACTATGTTAACAAAGATAATAATGTTAACCAAGTTACTATGCTAACTAGCGTGCTAACATACGAACTATGCTAACCACGTTACTTAGCTAATCATTTTTAGCAGTTTTGTTAAAAATGCTAACTAGCATGCTAACATGCTAACCATAATACTTAGCTAACATAGCTAATCATTTTTAGCAGTTTTGCTAAAAATGCTAACCAGCATGCTAACTATAGCTAAGTAACATGGTTAGCAATCATTTTTAGCAGTTTTGCTAACAATGTTAGCAATGTTAACATGTGAACTATGCTAACCATGCTAACTAGCTACAGTGGGTAGGAGTCATAGTTGATAAGTAACAGTTACAATGGCTGAACAGTTAAAAAGTTCAGTAGTTTAAAGGGTTAAATTGTTTAACAGTGAAATATTGTAGTGAGGACTTTTATTTTGAAACAGTTTTTGGCAGAGGAAGCAGTTGAACAGGATGTGTAGTCTTAATAGGGCCAGTTTGTATGCTTAAAGCCTGAGAATGGCAGTTGGGACAGGTGGCCTGAACACCTGCCATAGGATTCTAATTGCTTAACGGCTCTATTGTGATGTCATCAGCCCATGTTAAGTCTATGGGGAAATTTTGAACAGTTTTTAATTAATAGTTTAAAAAGTATAAAAGTTACAAAGCTGAAAAATACATAGCACCCATGTCCTAAGTAAGACCTTCGTAACATAGTTTGAATGAAGTTTCTATGTTAAACGGTTGAAGCTGCATTAAACGCGTTAGAAGAAGAAGAATAAGAAGAAGCCTAGGAAGAACAGTACAGTGCATTTTCATGCACTGTAACTAGAAAACGCAATTCCAGGGAATTACCAGTGCATGAAAATGCTAAAGTTGTGATGTAAAATATCATGTATAGTTAAAACAGATAATACAAAGATGGTTACTACGGTGATGCTAGGATAGACATGGTGGCTGCATAGCTTAATAAAAGTTGATAGTTTAAAAGTAGACTGTTTAAAAGCTGAATGTAGATAGTTTAAAAGTTGTTGATAGACAGTAGATAGTTTAAAAGTTGTTGATAGACAGCTAGTTTAATAGATAGTTTAATGATAGTTTAAAAGTAGACCGTTTGAAAGTTGAAGGTAAATAGTTTAAAAGTTGTTGACAGACTGGAAGTTGAATGAATGTTGATATTCAAATAGTTTAATGGCTGTGTATAGGTAGATATTTGACGATAACTGAAAGTTGGAATGGCTCTAATGTTTGCTAGCAGTTATGCTAAGATTTTTAACTATGCTAACCATGCTACTTAGCTAATGTTTTATAGCAGTGCTAGCAATGCTAACATGCTAACCATGCTACTTAGCTAACTTAACTAACATTTTCTAGCAGTTTTGCTAAACATGCTAATTATTCTAGCAATGCTAACATGCTAACTATGTTAACCATGTCTCTTAGCTAACCAAGCTTATCATTTGAATAGTTATGCTAACTATGTTAATTATGCTAGCAATGCTAACAATGTTAATCATGTTACTTAGCTAACTTAGCTAATCATTTTTAGCAGTTATGCTAACTAGCATGCTAACTATGCTAACCATGGTACTTAGCTAACTTAGCTAATCATTTTTAGCAGTTTTGTTAAAAATGCTAACTAGCATGTTAACATGCTAGTATGCTAACTATGCTAACCATGTGACTTAGCTAACCTAGCTAATCATTTTTAGTAGTTTTGTTAAAAATGTTAACAATGCTAACATGCTAACTTTGCTAACCATGCTAACTAGCTACAGTGGGTAGGAGTCATAGTTGATGAAAAGTGTTGACATAGTTGATGACAAGTTAAAAGTTGTTGATAGACAGCTAGTGAATGTATATAGTTTAAAAGTTTAAAAGTTGAATGTAGATATTTTAAAAGTTGTTGATAGACAGCTAGTTTAATAGATAGATAGTTTAATGATAGTTTAAAAGTAGACCGTTTAAAAGTTGAATGTAAAAAGTTCAGTAGTTTAATGGGTTACATTGTTTAACAGTGGATTATTGTAGTGAGGACTTTTATTTTGAAACAGTTTTGGGCAGAGGAAACAGTTGAATAGGATGTGTAGTCTTAATTGACCCAGATTGTATGCTTAAAGCCTGAGGCTGCAGGTGGCCTGAACACCTGCCATAGGATTCTAATTGCTTAACGGCCGTATTATGATGTCACAATCGGCAATGTTAAGTCTATGGGGATTTTTAAAAAGTTTTTCTTTAATAGTTTAAAAAGTATAAAAGTTTCAAAGTTGAAAAGTCATACCAACCCGATCTGTTTGAAGACCTACGTAACAAAGTTTGAATGAAGTTTCTAAGTTAAACTGTTCAAGAGAAATAGCGTACGGAAAAAGTGGTAAGCGGAATAATAATAATAACTAGAAAAACATTAATTCCGGGTAAGAGTGCAGTAGAAGAGGGGTTTAGTAGATTAAGTGGCAAGGGCTGCATAAAAAAGGTGGGGGAGGATTGGGATTGGGTGGGGGCACCAACAAGGAGCAACAAATTTGCTAGGTAGATGAGGTTTAATGTAGTTGGAATGACTGAACTAGGTAGATGAGGTTTAATATAGTTGGAATGACTGAACAGTTAAATAGGTGGATAGTTTAAAAGGTTAAATTATTTGCTAGGCAGATGAGGTTTAATATAGTTGGATTGACTGAACTAGGTAGCCTAGATGAGGTTTAATATAGTTGGAATGACTGAACAGTTTAATAGGTGGATAGTTTAAATGGTTAAATTATTTAATAGGGAATTATTGTAGCGAGGACTTTTATTTTGAAACAGTTGTGGAGAAAGGAAACAGTTGAACAGAATGTGTAGTCTTAATAGAATGATTATGAAACAGTTGAAGGCAGAGGATACAGTTGATGGGAGTCATAGTTGACTGACAGTTACAACAGTTGAACAGTTGATAACAGTTGAACAGTTTAAAAGTTGGATAGTTTAAAGGGACTTTTAATTTGAAACAGTTGTGGGCACAGGAAGCAGTTGAAAAGGATCTGCAGTCTTAATACAGCCATATTGTATGCTTAAAGCCTGAGACAGTGGCTCCAGGTGGCCTGAACACCTGGCATAGGATTCTAATTGCTATTGTGATGTCATAATCTAATGTTAAGTCAATGGGGAAATTTTAGTAGTTTTTAATTAATAGTTTAAAAAGTATAAAAGTTACAAAGTTGAAAAATACATAGCTGAAGTCACATAAGTAAGACCTACGCAACGCAGTTTGAATGAAGTTTCTAAGTTAAACGGTTGAAGCTGTATTAAACGCACAAAAAGCGTTAGAAGAAGAATAATAACTAGAAAAGCATTTCCTGAAGGAAATACAGTGCATGAAAATGCAAAAATATGATGTAAAATATCATACAGAGTAAAAACAAACTATATTGGTTGCTAAGTAGATGAGGTTTAATATAGTTGGAATGACTGAACAGTTAAATAGGTGGATAGTTTAAATGGTTAAATTATTTAGGTAGATAGTTGACGATAACTAACAGTTGGAATGGCTCTAATGTTTGCTAGCAGTTATGCTAACTATGTTAACAAAGATAATAATGTTAACAAGTTACTATGCTAACTAAGCGTGCTAACATGCTAACTATGCTAACCACGTTACTTAGCTAATCATTTTAGCAGTTTTGTTAAAAATGCTAACTAACATGCTAACATGCTAACCATAATACATAGCTAATCATTTTTAGCAGTTTTTGCTAAAAATGCTAACTAGCATGCTAACTATGCTAACCATGTTACTTAGCTAATCATTTTTAGCAGTTTTGCTAAAAATGCTAACTAAAGATCTTAACTATGCTAACCATGTTATTTAGCTAATCATTTTAGCAGTTTTGCTAACAATCTTAACCATGTTAAGAATCTTAACATATGAACTATGCTAACCATGCTAACTAGCTACAGTGGGTAGGAGTCATAGTTGATAAGTAACAGTTACAATGGCTGAACAGTTAAAAAGTTCAGTAGTTTTAAAGGGTTAAATTGTTTAACAGTGAAATATTGTAGTGAGGACTTTTATTTTGAAACAGTTTTTGGCAGAGGAAGCAGTGGAACAGGATGTGTAGTCTTAATAGGGCCAGTTTGTATGCTTAAAGCCTGAGAATGGCAGTTGGGACAGGTGGCCTGAACACCTGCCATAGGATTCTAATTGCTTAACGGCTCTATTGTGATGTCATCAGCCCATGTTAAGTCTATGGGGAAATTTTGAACAGTTTTTAATTAATAGTTTAAAAGTTACAAAGCTGAAAAATACATAGCACCCATGTCCTAAGTAAGACCTACGTAACATAGTTTGAATGAAGTTTCTACGTTAAACGGTTGAAGCTGCATTAAACGCGTTAGAAGAAGAAGAATAAGAAGAAGCCTAGGAAGAACAGTACAGTGCATTTTCATGCACTGTAACTAGAAAAGCATTTCCTGAAGGAAATACAGTGCGTGAAAATGCAAAAATAGCATGTTAACTATGTTAACCATGTGACTTAGCTAACCTAGCTAATCATTTTTAGTAGTTATGCTAATTATATTAACTAGCATGCTAACTATGCTAACCATGTGACTTAGCTAACTTAGCTAATCATTTTTAGCAGTTATACTTACTATGCTAACATGCTAACTATGTTAACCATGTTACTTAGCTAACTTAGCTAATCATTTTTAGCAGTTATACTTACTATGCTAACTAGCATGCTAACTATGTTAACCATGTTACTTAGTTAACTTAGCTAATCATTTTTAGCAGTTATACTAACTATGTTAACTAGCATGCAAATATACTAGCATGCTAACTATGCTAACCATGTTACTTAGCTAACTTAGCTAATCATTTTTAGAAGTTTTGTTAAAAATGCTAACAATGCTACAAATTTTAGCAATGCTAACATGCTAACTTTGCTAACCATGCTAACTAGCTACAGTGGGTAGGAGTCATAGTTGATGACAAGTAACAGTTACAATGGCTGAACAGTTAAAAAGTTCAGTAGTTTAAAGGGTTAAATTGTTTAACAGTGAAATATTGTAGTGAGGACTTTTATTTTGAAACAGTTTTTGGCAGAGGAAGCAGTTGAACAGGATGTGTAGTCTTAACAGGGCCAGTTTGTATGCTTAAAGCCTGAGACTGGCAGTTGGTTCAGGTGGCCCGAACACCTGCCATAGGATTCTAATTGCTTAACGGCCGTATTGTGATGTCATAATCATAATGTTAAGTCAATGGGGAAATTTTTATTAGTTTTTAATTAATAGTTTAAAAAGTATAAAAGTTACAAAGCTGAAAAATACATAGCACCCATTTCCTAAGTAAGACCTACGTAACATAGTTTGAATGAAGTTTCTACGTTAAACGGTTGAAGCTGCATTAAGTGCGTTAGAAGAAGAATAAGAACTAGAAAAGCATTTCCTGAAGGAAATACAGTGCATGGAAATGCAAAAAATATGATGTCAAATATCATACAGAGTAAAAACAAACTATATTGGTTGCTAGGTAGATGAGGTTTAATATAGTTGGAATGACTGAACAGTTAAATAGGTGGATAGTTTATATAGGTAAATGATTTACTTGGTAGATAAGGTTTAATATAGTTGGAATGATTGAACGGTTAAATAAGTGGATACTTTAAATGGTTAAATTCTTTAGGTAGATAGTTGACGATAACTGACACTTGGAATGGCTCTAATGTTTGCTAGCAGTTATGCTACCTATGTTAACAAAGATAATAATGTTAACCAAGTTACTATGCTAACTAGCATGTTAACAATGTTAAAATGCTAACTATGCTAACCATGTGACTTAGCTAACTTATCTAATTATTTTTAGCAGTTATGCTAACTATGCTAACTAGCATGTTAACTATGCTAACCATATTACTTAGCTGACTTAGCTAATCATTTTAAGCAGTTTTGCTAAAAATGCTAACTAGCATGCTAACATGCTAGGATGCTAACTATGCTAACCATGTGACTTAGTTAACTTAGCTAATCCTTTTTAGCAGTTTTGCTAAAAATGCTAACTAGCATGCTAACATGTTAACTATGTTAACCATGTTACTTAGCTAACTTAGCTAACTAGCTACAGTGGGTAGGAGTCATAGTTGATGACAAGTAACAGTTACAATGGCTGAACAGTTAAAAAGTTCAGTAGTTTAAAGGGTTAAATTGTTTAACAGTGAAATATTGTGGTGAGGACTTATTTTGAAACAGTTTTTGGCAGAGGAAGCAGTTGAACAGGATGTGTAGTCTTAATAGGGCCAGTTTGTATGCTTAAAGCCTGAGACTGGCAGTTGGTCCAGGTGGCCCTAACACCTGCCATAGGATTCTAATTGCTTAGCGGTCAGATTGTGATGTCATAATCATAATGTTAAGTCAATGGGGAAATTTTGATTAGTTTTTAATTAATAGTTTAAAAAGTATAAAAGTTACAAAGCTGAAAAATACATAGCACCCATGTCCTAAGTAAGACCTACGTAACATAGTTTGAATGAAGGTTCTACGTTAAACGGTTGAAGCTGCATTAAGTGCGTTAGAAGAAGAAGAAGAAGAAGAACTAGAAAAGCATTTCCTGAAGTAAATACAGTGCATGAAAATGCAATAGATATGATGTAAAATATCATACAGAGTAAAAACAAACTATATTGGTTGCTAGGTAGATGAGGTTTAATATAGTTGGAATGACTGAACAGTTAAATAGGTGGATAGTTTATATAGTTAAATGATTTGCTTGGTAGATAAGGTTTAATATAGTTGGAATGATTGAACGGTTAAATAGATGAATAATTTAAGTGGTTAAATTATTTAGGTAGATAATTGACGATAACTGACAGTTGGAATGGCTCTAATGTTTGCTAGCAGTTATGCTAACTATGTTATCAAAGATAATAATGTTAACCAAGTTACTTAACTTAGTTAACTTAGCTAATGTTTTCGTATTTAGTAGTTATGCTAACTAGCATGCTAGCATGCTAACTATGCTAACCATGTTACTTAGCTAACCATTTTTAACAGTTATGCTAACTATGCTAACTAGCATGCTAACTATGCTAACCATGTTACTTAGCTAACTTAGCTAATCGTTTTTAGCAGTTTTGCTAAAAATGATAACTATAATAATAATAATAATATAATAATAATAATAATAATAATAATAAGCTTTATTTGTATAGCACCTTTCATACACAGAATGCAGCTCAAAGTGCTTTACATTTGAAGCATGTAACACAATAATAGTCAGTCAGTCATTATCAATCACTTTTCTTTGCTGTTTATGATCTACTCAGCAACATATCAAAATATAGAAAATGACATGTCATAAGACTGGCAGCCTTAACCCTCTTACCCCCACAAGCCGCCATATGGCAACTGTGGCAGGGAAAACTCCCATATTCCAGGAAGAAACCTTGAGCAGAACCTGACTTAATAGGGGAGCCCATCTGCTTCTGGCTGGCTGCGCCCTCCAATAGTAGCAGATGTAGAATAATCTGAAAATGTAGTCTACAGGATAAGATGAGTTAACTAAAAGCTTTCCTGTACAGGTATGTTTTCAGATCTTTTTAAAAATATTTACTGAACTCGCCTGCTTGATGTACAGAGGCAGGGTGTTCCATAGTTTGGGGCATAATGGATAAGCGCAGCTTCTCCACTTTGTTTGTGGAGCACTTTGGAGTACGATTAAAAAGATTTGAATTGGATGATCTAAGTTTCCTTTGTGGTTGATAAGATATTAAAAGCTCAGAGATATATGAAGTTGCTATGCCATTCAGAGCTTTGTAAGTTATTAACATAACCTTAAAATCAATTCTATAGGAAATAGGGAGCCAGTGCAGTTCAGCCAACACAGGGGTGATGTGTTCTCTCTTCTTAGTCTTAGTTAAAAGTCTAGCCGCAGAGTTCTGTATGAGTGCCAATTTCTTTAGATGTTTTTGGGAAGACCAGTGAAAAGTGCATTGCAGTAGTCTAACCTGCTAGTGATAAAAAGTGTGAATTAGTTTTTTCTGCATCTTGTTGAGTTAAAAGGGCCGCACTTTGGCAATGTTTCTCAAGTGGAAATAGGCTGTCTGAGTAACTTTACTGATATGGGGCTTAAAACTTAACTCTGCATCTAGGATGACACGAGGCTTGTTACTTTTGGTTTGACCTGGTGTGCCAAGTTCCCCAGATTACTAAGAATAATATCTCGCTTTAGTTTTGGTCCAACCAGAAGTACCTCTGTTTTGTCATCATTTAGTTTCAAAAAGTTTTTGCTCATCCACTGATTAATGGAGGTTAGGCATGCAGTGAGGGAGCAAAGGCCATCTGGGTTAGTTGGCTCCACAGAAATATACAATTGGGTATCATCTGCGTAGCTGTGGAAGTTTACATTATGCTGACTTATGACGTTTCCCAATGGAAGCATATATAGAGAAAATAGCAGGGGACCAAGGCAGCTCCCCTGGGCCACACCAAAAGTCAAGTCATGTTTTTCAGATACATGATCTCCTAGACTGATATAAAATCTCTGCCAGTAATGTAGGTTTGAAACCAGTTTAGAGCATTATCAGAGAGACCCACCCACTTACAATGAAGTGAATTAGGATGCTATGATCAATGGTGTCAAATGCGCACTCAAATCCAGAAGAATAAGGATTGAGACTTTGTTTGAGTCGGTAGCTAGTCTGAGATCATTGACTATTTTACTAGAGCCGTTTCTGTGCTGTGATTTGATCTAAAACCTGATTGGAATTTTTCAAGGATACTGTTTTCGTTGAGGAAGGTATTTAACTGATTAAAAAAACAACTTTTTCAAGTACTTTGCTCAAAAACGATAGATTTGATATAGGCCTGTAGTTGCTCAGATTGGTATGGTCAAGATTTGACTTTTTAAGTAAAGGTTTCACAACAGCGGTTTTAAAAGCAGTTGGAAATATACCTGTTTCTAATGAGGTATTTATTACCTTGAGAAAAAAGGGAGCTAAGCTATCATACTTTTTTTGAGGAATGTAGTAGGGATTGGATCTAAAACACATGTTGAGGAGCCGGTTTGAGTTATAATTTTACCAAGCTCAGATTGAGTAATAGTGCTAAAGGACCTTAATTTTGGGGGGGCTGTTTTTGGGTGTACTATCAAACATATTACTTGTGTTACCAATAGCCTCCCTTATAGAAATGACTTTGTTTTTGAAGAAGTCTGCAAATTCTTCGCATCTTAGAGAGGATGCCTGACTGAGTGTATCAAAAGGTGTTTGATGCAATAGCCTATCAATGGTAGAGAACAACACCCTAGAGTTTCCACTGTTTTCAGCAATTCCCTTAGAGAAGTGGTTCCTCCTCTCATTCGAATAGCTCTATTATAATTTGCAATTTTTCTTTTTTAGAATGGCACGGTGAACCTGTAACTTAGTTTTTCTCCATGTTCTCTCAGCTTTCCTACATGATCTTTTTAGATCATGGATATTTTCGTTCATCAAGGTGTCAGTTTGCTACAGGGCCTTTTTTTTTAGTTTTTAAGGGTGCCACTCTGTCAAGCAGAGCCTAATTCGATTGAGAGCCTCTACCATTTGATCAATGGGATGATGTAAAATATCTAAATTTATGGAGTCTATAAGAGCTATGAACTGCTGTTCTGCTCTAATGTCCAAGAGTCGTGATTTGATTGCAATTTAGGGATGAATTTTTGGAGTATGTAGTACTATATTAAAAGATACACAATGATGATCAGACATATTTATATCATTTACTGATAAGTCTGTGACTTCTATCCCTCTAGAAATGACTAGATCGAGGGTGTTGCCAAGGTTGTGGGTGGGTCCTGTAACATGCTGCTTTAGCTCTAAACTGTCCAACACATTAAGGAACTTACTTAGCTAGCATGCTAACTATGCTAACCATGTTACTTAGCTAACTTAGCTAACTAGCTACAGTAGGTAGGAGTCATAGTTGATGACAAGCAGACAAACAGTTACAATGGCTGAACAGTTGAAAAGTTCAGTAGTTTAAAGGGTTAAATTGTTTAACAGTGAAATATTGTAGTGAGGACTTTTATTTTGTAACAGTTTTTGGCAGAGGAAGCAGTTGAATAGGGTGTGTAGTCTTAATAGGGCCAGTTTGTATGCTTAAAGCCTGAGACTGGCAGTTGAGGCAGGTGGCCCGAACACCTGCCATAGGATTCTAATTGCTTACTTGGCTCTATTGTGATGTCATCAGCCCATGTTAAGTCTATGGGGAAATTTTGACTAGTTTTTAATTAATAGTTTAAAAAGTATAAAAGTTACAAAGCTGAAAAATACAAAGCCCACATGTCCTAAGTAAGACCTACGTAACATAGTTTGAATGAAGTTTCTACGTTAAACGGTTGAAGCTGCATTAACTGCGTTTAATAGACAGTTTACAGTTTTCATGCACTGTAACTAGAGAATGTAATTCCAGGGAATTACGAGTGCATGAAAATGAAGCTAGGACAGACATAGCATAGCTTAATAAAAAGTTGATAGTTTAGACCTAGACAGTTTAAAAGTTGAATGTAGATAGTTTAACAGTTGTTAATAGACAGATAGTTTAATAGACAGATAGTTTAATTAATGTTGAAAGTTTAAAAGTTATATGTAGATAGTATAAAGGTTGTTGACATACTGATAGTTTAATGCGTGTTGGTAGACAAAAAGTTTAAAGGCTCTATATAGGTAGATCGTTGACGATAACTGACAGTTGGAATGACTCTAATGTTTGCTAGCAGTTATGCTAACAAAGCTAATTATTTTGACCAAGTTACTTAGTTAACTTAGCTCATGTTTTCTAGCAGTTTTGAAAAAAATGCTAACTATGCTAACCATGTGACTCAGCTAACTTCGCTAATCATTTTTAGCAGTTTTGCTAAAATGTTAACAATGCTAATAATGTTAACTAGCTAACAAGCTAGTGAGGACTTATTTTGAAAATGTTAAATTATTTGCTAAATGGATGAGGTTTAATATAGTTGGAATGACTGAACAGTTAAATAGGTGAATAGTTTAAAAGGTTAAATTATTTGCTAGGTAGATTATGTTTAATATAGTTGGAATGACTGAACTAGGTAGATGAGGTTTAATATAGTTGGAATGACTGAACAGTTAAATAGGTGGATAGTTTAAAAGGTTAAACTATTTGCTAGATAGATGAGGTTTAATATAGTTGGAATGACTGAACAGTTTCTCAGGCTTATAGCATAGAATGAGACTGTATGCTTAAAGCCTGAGAAACTGACAGTTGATGCAGGTGGCCTGGCCACCTGGCACAATATTCTAATTGCTATGATGTCATAAAGCCTGAGAAACTCTCAGTTGATCCAGGTGGCCTGGCCAGAGCCATATATGGTGATCCAGGTGGCCTGAACACCTGGCATAGGATTCTAATTGCTATTGTGATGTCATAATCTAATGTTAAGTCAATGGGGAAATTTTAGTAGTTTTTAATTAATAGTTTAAAAAGTATAAAAGTTACAAAGTTGAAAAATACATAGCTGAAGTCACATAAGTAAGACCTACGCAACGCAGTTTGAATGAATTTTCTACGTTAAACAGTTGAAGCTGTATTAAACGCACAAAAAGCGTTAGAAGAAGAATAATAATAAGAATTCGGATAACAGTAGAGTGCATTTTCATGCACTCTAATAATACTAGAAAAGCATTTCCTGAAGGAAATACAGTGCATGAAAATGCAAAAAATATGATGTAAAATATCATACAGAGTAAAAACAAACTATATTGGTTGCTAGGTAGATGAGGTTTAATATAGTTGGAATGATTGAACCGTTAAATAGGTGAATAATTTAAATGGTTAAATTATTTAGGTAGATAATTGACGATAACTGACAGTTGGAATGGCTCTGATGTTTGCTAGTAGTTATGCTAACAAAGCTAATTATTTTGACCAAGTTACTAAGTTAACTTAGCTCATGTTTTCTAGCAGTTTTGAAAAAATGCTAACTATGCTAACCATGTGACTTAGCTAACTTAGCTAGTCATTTTTAGCAGTTTTACTCAAAATGCTAACTATGTTAACCATATTAACACACTAACTATACTAACCATGTGACTCAGCTAACTTCGCTAATCATTTTTAGCAGTTTTGCTAAAATGTTAACAATGCTAATAATGCTAACTAGCTAACAAGCTAGTGAGGACTTATTTTGAAAATGTTAAATTATTTGCTAGATGGATGAGGTTTAATATAGTTGGAATGACTGAACAGTTAAATAGGTGGATAGTTTAAAAGGTTAAATTATTTACTAGGTAGATGAGGTTTAATGTAGTTGGAATGACTTGAGCAGTTAAATAGGTGGATGGTTTAAAAGGTTAAACTATTTGCTAGATAGATGAGGTTTAATATAGTTGGAATGACTGAACAGTTTCTCAGGCTTATAGCATAGAATGAGACTGTATGCTTAAAGCCTGAGAAACTGACAGTTGATGCAGGTGGCCTGGCCACCTGGCACAATATTCTAATTGCTATGATGTCATAAAGCCTGAGAAACTCTCAGTTGATCCAGGTGGCCTGGCCAGAGCCATATATGGTGATCCAGGTGGCCTGAACACCTGGCATAGGATTCTAATTGCTATTGTGATGTCATAATCTAATGTTAAGTCAATGGGGAAATTTTAGTAGTTTTTAATTAATAGTTTAAAAAGTATAAAAGTTACAAAGTTGAAAAATACATAGCTGAAGTCACATAAGTAAGACCTCATAGCGAACCAGTTTGAATGAATTTCTACGTTAAACAGTTGAAGCTGTATTAAACGCACAAAAAGCGTTAGAAGAAGAATAATAAGAAGAATTCAGATAACAGTAGAGTGCATTTTCATGCACTCTAATAATACTAGAAAAGCATTTCCTGAAGGAAATACAGTGCATGAAAATGCAAAAAATATGATGTAAAATATCATACAGAGTAAAAACAAACTATATTGGTTGCTAGGTAGATGAGGTTTAATATAGTTGGAATGATTGAACCGTTAAATAGGTGGATAATTTAAATGGTTAAATTATTTAGGTAGATAATTGACGATAACTGACAGTTGGAATGGCTCTAATGTTTGCTGGCAGTTATAATAAGATAATAATGTTAACCAAGTTACTTAACTTAGCTAATGTTTTCATATTTAGTAGTTATGTTAACTAGCATGCTAACACGTTAAGTATGTTAACCATGTGACTTAGCTAATCATTTTTAGTAGGTATGCTAACTATTCTAACTAGCATGCTAACATGCTAACTATGCTAACCATGTTACTTAGCTAATCATTTTGAGCAGTTTTGTTAAAAATGCTAACTAACATGCTAGCATGCTAACTATGCTAACCATGTTACTTAGCTAACTTAGCTAATCATTTTGAGCAGTTTTGCTAAAAATGCTAACTAGCATGCTAACTATGCTAACCATGTTACTTAGCTAACTTAGCTAATCATTTTGAGCAGTTTTGCTAACTAACATGCTAGCATGCTAACTATGCTAACCATGTTACTTAGCTAACTTAGCTTATCATTTTGTTAAAAGCAGTTTTAACCATAACTAACATTTTGAGCAGTTAGCATAACATCTTAGCTTAACTATCTTAACCATGTTACTTAGCTAACTTAGCTAATCATTTTTAGCAGTTTTGTTAAAAATCTTAACAATGTTAGCAATCTTAACATCTTAACTATGTTAACCATGCTAACTAGCTACAGTGGGTAGGAGTCATAGTTGATGACAAGTAACAGTTACAATGGCTGAACAGTTGAAAAGTTCAGTAGTTTAAAGGGTTAAATTGTTTAACAGTGAAATACTGTAGTGAGGACTTTTATTTTTGAAACAGTTTTTTTGGCAGAGGAAGCAGTTGAACAGGATGTGTAGTCTTAATAGGGCCAGTTTGTATGCTTAAAGCCTGAGACTGGCAGTTGATCCAGGTGGCCCGAACACCTGCCATAGGATTCTAATTGCTTAACGGCCGTATTGTGATGTCATAATCATAATGTTAAGTCAATGGGGAAATTTTGATTAGTTTTTAAAAAGTATAAAAGTTACAAAGCTGAAAAATACATAGCACCCATGTCCTAAAGTAAGACCCTACGTAACATAGTTTGAATGAAGTTTCTCACGTTAAGCGGTTGAAGCTGCATTAAATGCGTTAGAAGAAGAATAAGAACTAGAAAAGCATTTCCTGAAGGAAATACAGTGCATGAAAATGCAAAAATATGATGTAAAATATCATACAGAGTAAAAACAAACTATATTGGTTGCTAGGTAGATGAGGTTTAATATAGTTGGAATGACTGAACAGTTAAATAAGTGGATAGTTTAAATGGTTAAATTATTTAGGTAGATAGTTGACGATAACTGACACTTAGAATGGCTCTAATGTTTGCTAGCAGTTATGCTAACTATATTAACAAAGATAATCATGCTAACCAAGTTACTATGCTAATTAGCATGCTAACAATGTTAAAATGTTAAGTATGCTAACCATGTGACTTAGCTAACTTAGTTAATCATTTTTAGCAGTAATGCTAATTATGCTAACTAACATGCTAACAATGTTAACCATGTTACTTAGCTGACTTAGCTCATCATTTTAAGCAGTTTTGCTAAAAAATGCTAACTAGCATGCTAACATGCTAGCATGCTAACCATGTGACTTAGCTAACTTAGCTAATCATTTTAAGCAGTTTTGCTATAAATGCTAACTAGCATGCTAACTATGCTAACCATATGACTTAGCTAACTTAGCTAATAATTTTTAGCAGTTTTGCTAAAAATGCTAACTAGCATGCTAACATGTTAGCATGCTAACTATGCTAACCATGTGACTTAGCTAACTTAGCTAACTAGCTACAGTGGGTAGGAGTCATAGTTGATGACAAGTAACAGTTACAATGGCTGAACAGTTAAAAAGTTCAGTAGTTTAAAGGGTTAAATTGTTTAACAGTAAAATATTATAGTGAGGACTTTTATTTTGAAACAGTTTTTGGCAGAGGAAGCAGTTGAACAGGATGTGTAGTCTTAATAGGGCCAGTTTGTATGCTTAAAGCCTGAGACTGGCAGTTGGTCCAGGTGGCCTGAACACCTGCCATAGGATTCTAATTGCTTAACGGCTGTATTGTGATGTCATCAGCCCATGTTAAGTCTATGGGGAAATTTTGAACAGTTTTTAATTAATAGTTTAAAAAGTATAAAAGTTACAAAGCTGAAAAATACATAGCACCCATGTCCTAAGTAAGACCTACGTAACATAGTTTGAATGAAGTTTCTACGTTAAACGGTTGAAGCTGCATTAAATGCGTTAGAAGAAGAATAAGAAGAAGCCTAGGAAGAACAGTACAGTGCATTTTCATGCACTGTAATAAGAATAATTCGGATAACAGTAGAGTGCATTTTCATGCACTCTAATAAGAAGAAGCCTAGGAAGAACAGTACAGTGCATTTTCATGCACTGTAATAAGAAATTTTGGATGAACAGTATAGTGCATTTTCATGCACTATAATAAGAAGAAGCCTAGGAAGAACAGTACAGTGCATTTTCATGCACTGTAATAAGAAGAAGCCTAGGAAGAACAGTACAGTGCATTTCCATGCACTGTAATAAGAAGCCTAGGAAGAACAGTACAGTGCATTTTCATGCACTGTAATAAGAAATTTTGGAAGAACAGTATAGTGCATTTTCATGCACTCTAATTAAGAATAATTCGGATAACAATAGAGTGCATTTTCATGCACTGTAATAAGAAGTTGCCTAGGAAGAACAGTACAGTGCATTTTCATGCACTGTAATAAGAAGAAGTTGCCTAGGCAGAACAGTACAGTGCATTTTCATGCACTGTAACTAGAAATGCAAGGAAATCCAAGGAATTACCAGTGCATGAAAATGCTAAAGTTGTGATGTAAAATATCATGTATAGTTAAAACAGATAATACAGAGATGGTTACTACGGTGATGCTGGGATAGACATGGTGGTTGCATAGCTTAATAAAAGTTGATAGTTTAAAAGTAGACTGTTTAAAAACTGAATGTAGATAGCTTAAAAGTTGTTGATAGACAGCTAGTTTAATAGATAGTTTAATGATAGTTTAAAAGTAGACCGTTTAAAAGTTGTTGATAGACAGCTAGTTTAATAGATAGTTTAATGATAGTTTAAAAGTAGACCGTTTTAAAAGTTGAAGGTAAATAGTTTACAAGTTGTTGACAGACTGAAAGTTTAATGAATGTTGATATTCAAATAGTTTAATACGGAGTGGCCAGGCTCTCCGTAGACGGGCTCTGACTGAGTCCTTGTTCTGAGATTTTCAAGGATGCATGCGTGTATCCTCTGCGTGCTTTGGACACCCACAATCCTGTGCGCACACACCTGCAGCTTCCTGCCTCTATGCTTCCTGCACAAGTAGGCTACTAAGCTAGCCTGGCTAGCGCCACCACTTCTCAATGAGACGTGGTCAGGGAACCAAACGTTAATTTTCTCGTATTTGAAAAAAATGCCCAGATCCGTTTATTGGGTGCCACGGATGTCTATCAAATGCGTCTGTGCATAGCTCATCATCGTCTTGCTTTCCCCCTTGTTCTGTGATTGGTCCCCTATTTCAGGCGAAAATTTGCTCCATGGTCTCCAGGCTGCCTTAGCAGCGTGAATCAAATCGCGCGCAAGGCAGCATGGGAACACCCAGGTTACTACCAAGCAAGAATCCTCGAGGATCCTCGACTTTGAGAAAAAGCCACTAAATCATTTGACGCTGATCAGCTGATGCGACTCACATGATTTGACGCAATCAAGATGGCCGCGAGTCAGAGGTGAGTGGTTTCTGCGTCTCCTCCTAAAACTGTCTGGGTGTATTCACAAACATATTGTGTGAATGGTAATAGATTGGTATGACTGCGCGTTGTGCTGTTATTTCGCTTAAGGGAGTAGCTTTTCTATTAGAAGGGAATTTAATTTCTTCTCGTGTTGCTTACCCACAGCTGCGAATGCATGCAGTTTGTCAACTGTCAAAGCAGCAACATAACGTTAGGCTAAGTTGCCAAACGTAGTTTGTTCACACTTCTGATTAAAATAACCGTGGATAGTACAAGCGTTACTTTTTCTCTAGGACACCTATCCTCCGTGTTTTAAATGCATTAGTTAATGAGTAAGTTGTTGTCTTCTCTGCAAGTCATCTGCGTAGCACGTTGTCATATGATCGTGTTTTTGTGCATAGGGCAGCACTAGTGCAATTCATTTAATTGCTCTCTTTTAATGCGAGTTGGTTATGTTTGCCCTGGCTATTTATAATGCATTTTTAGTCTCCTACCGCCAATATCTAGACTCTTGTAGATTGGACCAGACAAACGGTTATCAGTTACTGGTGAGGTCCTACCTATAAGGCTCCAAAGTTTATATTTGAATATTCTGGATAATAAAATGCGAGTGGTACAGGGTGTGTTGAGTTACCCTTTGATCACAGGTCATAGCAGTTAACTACAGATCATTGCACTTTGTTTTGACACCTTATCTCAGATCAGAGACTATGATACTACTTTATCTGGAAATTATCATAGTCTGGCCTTAGTAGACGGTGCTTTTGGATCATTGCACAGACTCAGATCAAGTTGTCCTTGTACAGGTTTATGATCTGAACGACACCACTGGCAATTTGTTTTTTTTTTTTTTACTTTTCGAGCTGTCTAAATCACATGATCACATCTTGGGTAATTGATAAACTACAAATACCACTGGTGGCTTTTAAAAAAGTTGCTGACCCCCAGTGTGGTAATAAGGTACTGTCATGTATTAAGAAATGCAGATGAAATGTAGCCTTTGTTCTTACTGGGAAACATGATGGAGATAAAGTGGAAGTCAGCATTGATATAAGGAAGTTGCTTCAACAACACATGATGATCTGAGGTTTAAACGACACAAGTAGCAGTTCCCATCTTGCAACAAGAAATCACAAAGTGCACAAATCAACAACTTGACCTTTAACAATAAGGTCATTCACTCACATAATGCTGACCAAAATAACCCATATGTTGCCCATTTGGAAGTCTAGTTTTTGCATCAAAGCATGGGGGATGTAGCTTGAATTTCCCCTGGTGATCAATAAAGTATCTATCTATCTATCTATCTATCTATCTATCTATCTATCTATCTATCTAGTTTTTTAATTAGGTAGCAGTTTGCATTCGTTAATCTAATCTAATATGAAAGTTATGGGTCATGTATCCTAATAAGTCTCTGAAATGGTCTAAAACAAATCTGGAGTGATGTCTGATAAATAATTCATGTAGGTTAGGTTACATTACCTGTTAAAAGGCTATATTGACTAGGCTATATCACTGGATATAGGCCTAATGGTAATTAAATTAGTATTGATCATGGTTTTTGGGAACCTATCAGGGGTCTACAATAATGTGTCTTCTAAGCAAATAAATTACTCTTGCATTTTACTGACGATTAACTACAGACAACTACTTAGTCCATAATCCTAAAATTGAATAAATAGTTTTTTTTGTGAAATAGCTGCACCTGCAGTGCAATCCATCAAGGTGTGCAGGCTTCTTGCTTTCATCATCAACTTTTTCAGTGCCATTCTACTGCCATAAGCTAATGGTAATCATAGCCCACTGAGTGACCCTTGTGTCTCATTGTGTTCCTTATGTCTACAGAGCAGTCTTCTGGCTGGGGAAGGACACTCTGAGGGTGTCTGCTGCCCTGTTTGCAGAGAACCGCAGACGCCTCTCCAAGGCCCTGAAGGCCACTGATGGAGTGCAGCCCAAGTCCGTGGTGCTGCTGCAGGGAGGGGAGCAGAAGCAAAGATACTGCACAGACACTGACGACGTCTTCAGACAGGTAGGTGACACAGCATTAAAGCATCATCGTCCGTTTACATACATGTTGTGTCTCTTAAAGGTTGTATCAGCGACTGTAGGCCCAAACATAAATGATTACATTTATCTAATCTTCTAGCTGCCCGCCCCATAAGCAGGCCGTCAAAAAACGTGTCTCTGTAGGCAGCCTAGGCTCTGAGATCTGCACACAAAAACAATTGCTACCAACAAGTGTTGCCAACCACTCAAAGGCAAAATAAAGTGTTCCAACCAATAACCAACGAGATGCACGTTCAGGAGAGTTTGAATTGCACGGGAGGGAGGGGGAGGGAGTAGCGAGCTAGCTCTCTGTTTTGTTGGAATGTCAACAGAAGTGACGTTACCCCGCCATCACTGATACAACCTTTAATATATACAGTGCAGTCACATTAACATCAAGCAATCATATATCAGTAGATAGCACAGAAATGCTGGGGAAGTATGTTTGATTGGCAGCACATAGTTTATTGTATGGCCACTGGGGAGTGCTTACTCGTCAGTCTAGATGTGTTTATTGGTTAAACTGTAAGTGATATTATCTAAACTCATCTAGAGTAGTTTTACAAAAATGGGTATTGCATCTGCAAAGAAGGTCTAGTGGATCACTTTTTTTATATTCCTTGGTAACACTGCTATTGTTTTTAACATTATTTGGATACTTGACTGAAGAGATTTTCAAATTAAGCATATTTTCACTCTTATTGAGAAGTATTTATGATGTGCCACAGAATATTTTAAAGTCCACATAGATATGAATGTGTCCTTGACTGTTGTTTCACTGGAGGGGTGAAATGCATATTCTTTCTTCCACCTAGAGATATTACTGTGCCTGTTTCACCCTGTTCTGTCCAACCCTCCAATGCTCTGAATCAAAGCACGTCAACCCTCTGCTATACACAGGCCAGGGTTTCATCCATAACACATCAGACACACCCTCCTTAAAGACAGATAGTCTATCTAGCTGCATAATCTCTCATTAAACTTTAAAGGTGCTCTAAGCGATGTTACATGGTTTCTAAGCTAAAGTTTTTTTTTTTTATAGCATACAGCAAACATCTCCTCATGATCCGCTAGCTGCCTGTCCCCTGAATACACTGCCCAGGCTCCAAAAACTGTCCCCTGAATACACTGCCCAGGCTCCAAAAATGACAACAAAACAGCCTGTTCCAGGCTGCAGCAGGCTGTTTTTGTTCTCGTTTTTCTCTCATTCACACTAATAATGCTCTCAGTCTCTTCTCCCCTGTGAAAAATGTGTCCACCATCTTGTTTTTTAACAAGATAAAAACAGGATATTGTTTGGTAGAAAACATCTTCTTTCTTTAATTTGTCCAAATGTTTAAAAAAAAAAAAAAAACCACCCCTGGCCCTTTTAAAGAGCACCAAAATGGGTGTGGCCCAATTAACTCATTCACCATCACCTGCAGACAGTTAGTCAGCTAACATGCTGACAACATGTGCAAAAGTGCATTGAATTAAAAACAGTGTTCTAAAACAGGGAAGATGTAGTCAGCATCTTCACATCCCCCTTATAGGCCAGCTCGTAGAGCTCTGCCTGTGCAGCCCTAACCCTAAATTTGGTGTGAAAATATTCAGAGACCATAGTCAAAAAATTATGCATGGATGAATAAAATATAACCATTGTTTCATAGATAGATAGATAGATACTCACTCACTCACTCACTCACAGCAGAAAAAGTAAAATAAGTATATACAAATAAAAAACTCCACTGCACAATACAGACAGTAGAAGATAAAACATACTAAAATAGTGGGTGTGAGTGATGCTGTAGGCAGTGGTGGAATGTAACAAAGTACAAATACTTTGTTACTGTACTTAAGTTCATTTTCTATGTATCTGTACTATAGTGCATACTTTTGACTTTTACTTCATTACATTTTGCAGCAATTATCTATACTTTCTACTCCTACATTTCTACAACACCATTGTTCTGTTCTCTTACATTTTATGATCACAGATGGTAAGCACAATTACATTAGCCTTTTTTTTTTTCAGAATATAGACATTAAGATAATAAATCATTATGCAAATACTTTTACTTCTAATACTTAAAGTACATTTAAAAGCAGGCACTTTTTTCTTAAGTAGGGTTGTCATTGTGGTACTTTTACTAGAATAAATATTTCTCTGGTTATTTGGACTTTTACTTAAGTAGTTTCAGTACTTCCTCCTCCACTGACTGGAGGGCACTGTATGCTGGCACATTAGGGCATGCCTTGTGCCAGCCTTAGGGAAGCAGCTTTGGGGACATTCCTGTGGGTTTGTTGAGATCTGACATGGAGACCCACTCTCAGAGCTGGAGCCTTGTTGAGTCCTGACTGTCTGTGTCTGCTGTTCTGGTCTGCAGGAGTCCTTCTTCCACTGGGCTTTTGGGGTGACCGAGGCCGACTGCTTTGGAGCCATCCACGTGGAGTCAGGGAGATCCCTGCTCTTCGTCCCTAAGCTGCCCGACAGCTATGCCACCTGGATGGGAGAGTAAGTCTTCTCTTCTGATCCTTTCTGCAGCTGAGGGAACTGGGATCTTTCACACTTTCATTATTATTCTTTTGAAATGACTTGATGTCTGAATGACAATGTATTAGTGGCTTTTGCACTGTTCTTATTCTTTTAATATACTATTCCTTTTCTTCAAATGTTTCACACAATTTTCCTGAAACCTGAGAAAATCTTAACTAATAACAGGGTGTGACCATATGTTATGTTTAGAAAAAACAGCATATTATGTGATAGAGTTATGGTAATCTTTTCCTATTTTTTTTTTTTTTTAGAGTACTAGAACTCTCCTGGGTAGTGTAGTCTTTTAGATTCATCAAACGCTCTTTAGGCCCCAAAGGAAAGCTTACTAGTGTAAAACAGATCCAGTTTAATGCAGTTTAAGAATGCAGTTTAAACACTCCCTCCAGAACAGCTCATTAAAAAGCGCCTCTCTGATGTCTGCTGACAGGATCTATCCAAGGGAGCACTACAAGGAGAAATACGATGTTGATGAAGTGCACTACACCTGTGATGTGAGTATGAGAGATTGCTCTTTAAAGTGTAACTGCAGCCTCAGCTCTGAGCCTCTGAACTCCTCTCCAAAGCATAATTTTGAACAAAAAAAGCTAAAAATGGGAGGGGGATTGGAATGGGGTTGAGTTGGGTGCGAAGGGATGGGACATAAACTTCAGTGTATGAGGAGTTTCAATCACCACATCAGTTGTCATTTGGTGACCTCCAACACGGTCACTATATGTCAGCATTGGCCTTAGATCATTTTAAACAGTAGATGGTGTTGAGTTGAATGGGTTGAATTGAGCCATTTTCATCCTATGAAATTCTGATTTTTAAAAAATGTATTTTTTTAAATGGCCTCCCTGCTTTGTTCTGCGTTTGTCAAAGCCATATGAGTGTGCATTAACATGTTGTTACTGGATGACCATGTATTCCTGTCACAGTGTCTAACTGCTAATTAGCAGCGTTGAGTTAAAAGCCCATCAGCCCTCCCTGCTTAACCTGTTTTCAGAGGAAAGTGAATGAACCACTGACAGCATAACTGATGTTAGACAACATTAAACATGACTCAGAAACAAAGGCCAGCCACTGCCACCTATAGGCAATTTCTCCTCTTGTTTCATACTGTGTACCACACGCATATTTTCACTAGGCACAGTAACACAGTAAGGTTTTATTTCATGGGCAATGGCATAAAACCAGACATAACTACACAGTGCTGCAGTAGAAATGTGACACTGTTTGTGCTAGTATTTGAATTTGCATTAATACATTATTCTTGTAATGTAGCTGCATTATTCTGAATCAGTAGGTGAATGTATTCTGAAGGTTCTGAATCAGTTGCCAGACCAAGGCTGTGTTTACCAGCATGGATGCATTGTGTGTTAGTTATGCAATATGCATCCATAATAAGACCTTTCTGTCCTCAGCATCAAAGCATCAGAGTCAAAATGCTTTGAAATATTGTGGTAAGGAACAGAATGCGAGTGATGCAACTCCTTTGCCCTTTTTGTCCTACTTTTGAAACCAGGGCCACACTGAGTTTACCAGTTTATGAGTTTGTGAATACATGCGTGATGTGTTACACAGGTATTCATCCAGATAAGACTTTCTATCCTCAGCATCAAAGGAACTTTTCCTTTGTATGAGTGTGGTGCAACAGAATGGGAGTGATGCAAGTCCAGTGCCCTTTTTGACCACTTTCAAGAGGTTCTGAGTAGGCCAGTTTCCAGGGAAACACGCCTGTTAGCCGGTTCCTTCCTCATGCTGGGCTTGTGGTCAGAGGGATCACCTGAGTGATTGGATCTGGGACCATTGCTCGTGACCCGTGCTGTCAGGTTGCTCTGGAATCTAACTCATTCACCAGAGAAACATCCTCAGATTGCCTCATAAATGGTGAATGCCAGTGAGCATCCCTAAAAATCAGCAGGTCTCTCTTGTCCCCATGCAATTTTTAAGAGAAATGGTGGACGAAATCTAGTTTGTTCATTTTCGATCATGCATCAGTTTTTCATTACCTTTCATGCCTCTTTTGGATAAGTGCGATTAAATAATTTCCCACAAGTAACATGAATGCTACATTTATATACGGTAAGGCACAAATTGCTCTCTTGGTGCCAGGTTTTGTGTTTTTACATCTCAAGGAAATAGAATTGCCCACTAAACCTCGATCTTCACTTCACAGATTTATTTTGTAATTAGTTTGGAGTTTTCTAGGAGCTGTTTATTTTCTTTTTGCCCTTATTAAGATAGGACAGTGAAAAATTACTGAAGGTGAGTGGGAGGTAGGGAGATGGGGTGGTATTAGGAAATGACCACGGGTCAGATTTGCAGAAACTGCAACCGCTTGTGTCACAGCGACCCCCGTTTAGCTGTCGTTGGATGGAAGTACAGCTAAAGAAGTAGGATGGGTTTGGACCTGGCTCCTCGTGGGCACTCAGGTCTGTGTGGTGTGCTACTTGCTGCCCCCAGAGAAGCCTTCTTTAAACATGTGAAACTGATCATTTTTATTTTCAAAGTGAAGGATCAGAGCTCATTAGGACATACAGAAACTATGAAAGCGCTTCAAAGTCTGAATGCTTTATTGCTTGAGGAGCTTCATTGCTTTTATATTGTTTACAGCTTGTTTGTAATTTGGCTTTGGAACATTAAGTGTGGTATGTACCATCATGCGTCTTCATGCCATTAATCGGAGGCTGTGGCTGGACTTGTTAGTACGGAGATGAAAGCCTCGTCAGGCTTCATTTGCTTTCATGTCTGGCCCTTTCTCATTCATTACTGTGTGAGGCACGGCTTAGAAAGTGTGGGCAAACAGCCATCACCTCTTTACTCTGATTTCCAGTTTAGGATATGAAAAAAGTAACTGTCATAGTTTGTCTGCAAGAGAGCTGTTAAAAAGACATCCAGCAGAAATGTTTAGATGAGATGGAGGGATTTTAAAGAGGATTTTGCAGTCTGAGCTTTCAGCATTGATTTGATTTCAGTTTTTGAGTTATATGTGTGTCCATGATGGCTTTGTTCAGAGAGCGTGCGTGCGTGTGTGCGTGTGTGTGTGTGTGTGTGTGTGTGTGTGTGTGCGCGTGTGTGCGTGTGTGTGCGCACTGGATCCTATGGCTCATTTTTCCTAAATTCTGCTTTGTGTTGCTGAGAGTCATTGTCTCATTGTAAGGCATAAGCGGACTGCAGAGCTTTAATAAAGTCTACTGGACTCATCTGAGTTTTGTCATTTCCTGTTCTCTCCATCAAGACGGCTCTGCCCGCTGTGCTGATGAGCTGATGATGCCTTCCTGTCCACAGCACAGGATAATGAGGCAACAAGCTCAGCCTCCATGATGCTTCACGTCTGTCCTCTCTGATCTCTCATCTGCTCTGCTCTGCTCCACAGATTGCTGATGTTCTGGCCAAGCGGAGTCCAGCGGCCCTCCTTACTCTGGTAGGTTCACTGCTATTGGGGCATCCCTCAGTGTTTTTGTAGCAGTAGCTGCTGTAGTCTTTAACAAGGAAATTAACTGAGGGCATGACATGATGTGAGCACACTTTGAAATTCTCACAAAGAAATCATCAACACATTACATTTGGCTGATGCATTTTTAACAAAAGCGTACTCCCAATCTCACACATTTAATCCAATAGATTTACAAAATAAGCTTAAGTATTATGTGTTGATTTGTATATTGTTAAAAATCCAGAGGCCAAAGAAGTGGAGGAGGATATTATAAAGACTTGAAATACATGTATCTTATATTCATGTTTCACATTATCCACATGTCATTTCAATATTTTTTTTCAACCTTTTAAAAGCAAAAGTGGATCTTAAAGTGGTCTACATATTCCACGTGTGTGCACTTAGTGTGTCATGTAGTGCTTGCACAGAAATCTCCTCACCGCATGGTTTGGCATCTCTAGAGATGAAACGGTCTCCACCATCAACATCACTGTTGCTTGCTTGGCAAGCCTTACTGGGTTTGTTGTCACAAATCGGAATAAGTTCATTTGGCATCCTATGTAGACAGACAGCTATCCGTTGTGTGTCTCTGTATTCTCTCAGTGGATGAGCATCATAAAGGACTTGAAAGCCTCCTCTGAAATGTCTTTGCTTTTCTCTGCTTCCTTTTGCTCTTCTTCTGCAGCGTGGAGTGAATACTGATAGTGGGAGTACCTGTCGCGAAGCCTCCTTTGAAGGAATCAGCCAGTAGGTTTTAGTAGCATCAAATATTCATTAGTCTAGTCATCTATTGTTTTCGAATCTCATTTCCACTCATATTAGCAGCTATGCTGTGAATGCTGTAGAAAGCTGTAGAATGTGATTGTAATTCATTTTGTTTCTGGCTGTTATGTAGCAGAAAGAACGTTATCCACTGTAGGAGACATTCTCCATTTTTTGAATAAGCCTATTTCAGAAAGCACATGTTTGAATTTAATGACACTTGCATTGTACCTTTTTAAACGAACAAAACACCGTACCTGAAAACTACATGGCTTATGCTGAAATTTTCCTCACATGCTTATTTACCATACCCCCAAATGAGATAAGAGGATACATACCCTTCTCTTCTCTGAGCGTAGATAACCCGATACCATTAGCCTAGCTTAGCATAATTCACTAGTAGTGGGTTACAGGGTAATATATAAGCTAAATTCCCCAAAAAGTTGAAGTTCAAATTTTCGAAAAGGGAATTGTGTGCCCTAGATGCCTTTCTTTCCATGGTATAGCAAATCATTGATCTTATCTGCAGCTACACACAGGAGCGTGACTTTGTTTGACCTGTTATATACTACTCAGCAGATGATAACTGAATATATACACTGACAGAAGGAGTAGGACATGCTCTGTTTAAAATGTGTGGAATGAAGTTTCCTTATTATGGTACATTGTTTTTACATTATACATTCAACATTTACAGATTCAAAGTAAACAACACCCTCCTGCACCCTGTAATTGTGGAATGGTAAGTAGGCTTTTGTATTCATGAAAATGACAACAGATCTGTTTTATATACCACGCTCTGTGTACTGCAACATTTATATTTTTTATTAGTGGATGGTGTAATAAAGACAATGTCTGGGTTATTTCAGTGTTTTTGGATTGTATGGCAAATATCAGAAATGTGTAAATTTGAACCTGAGTGAATTAGGGACATGGACATGTTGAATGCTGGTGGTGTTCTCAACAAGATCTAAATAATTAGAAAGTCAGATACTAACATTTGTCTTTGTTATTGGTAAAACATAATTGACTGGCAGATAATGTTTCCTCAAAAGATCTGACAAAGTAGCCATTCATTATTCACCAATTTGTAGGTTTTTTATATCCTTTGGATGCTTTCATTTAAGATCAAATGTGTTAAATAAATTAATGCTATTTGAAGCATCAAAAGAAAGTTATGTGTGTGTACTACATTGCTGCTAGTTTATGAAGCCTCATTCACAGTAGTGTTTGTTTCTATGTGACTTACATTTGATATGAAAAAGTTTATTTTACCATCAACTTCTGTATCCATTCAACATTTTGATTTTGAAGTTTCACAGACCACAGTAGGAGGAAAATTCTACTGTATACAGGCTTTAAATAGACCTGGTAGCACTTTAGAGGAGGATGAGTTTCAGTGACTGACTATGCTGTTATGGAAAGCCTCAGACATCAAACCCCTTCTAAAGATATTGTAATGATCAAAATATTGTAATGATAAAAAGCCAGTCAAATTAAGTGAAATGTTTGAAATCAAAGAAGAAAATACTCTGCACACAAGACACACACACACACACACACACACACAATGAAGTGGAGTGAAATGGGCTTGAGTAGGTCGCTTCAGAGTTGCTCTCCAGCCTTGTCGTGGGGCTGTGTGCTTGTGTGGGTCTGTCGCAGCGGACATCATCTGACATTCTCTTTACATGTCCTCTGCTGTGCCCCCTCTTGGCAAATATAGCTGTCTGCGGACCAGCTGCAACTCTGTTGTGTCTCTGGAGTTTCGGAGAGATGCTTATGAGGCAGCCATGGCCTACTGGTTAGCACTTAGGACTTGTAACCGGAGGGTTGCCGGTTCGAACCCCGACCACTAGGCACGGCTGAAGTGCCCTTGAGCAAGGCACCTAACCCCTCACTGCTCCCCGAGCGCCGCTGTTCTTGCAGGCAGCTCACTGCGCCGGGATTAGTGTGTGCTTCACCTCACTGTGTGTTCACTGTGTGCTGAGTGTGTTTCACTAATTCACGGATTGGGATAAATGCAGAGACCATATTTCCCTCACGGGATCAAAAGAGTATATATACTTATACTTAATTCTAGCGTTGTCACTTTAAGATGGCTGTGTTGAGTGGAGAGGCACTTTGGGATCGCCCTAAAGAATATCGGAGGCAGTGTCTGTAAAATAGGATGTCCACTGAAGAAGAAGAAATTGTTGGTTAGATTAGATTTCTTTGTCTGAGCGTAGCATTTTCTTGAGTGGTCTCAGTGCCTACTTTCTCTGTGTGTGTGTGTGTTAGATTGTACAACTTGGTGAACTAAAGCACATATTGAATGCTTGTGCTAAATGTCAGACAAGGGTGGGTTGTACTTCTACTTCACAGCAGGGCATATATATGGAAATGACTCTGCAGACTCTGCAAGCCTGCTGTTTTCAATTTCTGTATCAATGGGATATTGTTGTCTTTGTACATTAAACTGAAAACATTAAAAATGGTCTCCAGGCAGTGTGTGTTTTATTTTAGCCAAGCCTAGATAGCGGTGTCCAGAGCTTCCTTGTGGGGTAATTTCATGTGCGCTCCCAGAGACGAGGGCTTTTCTCTGGGTTGTGTGTGTGTGTGCGGCCTCCCAGGCAGAGCCATAAGCCAGGCTGCTCAGCTGGAATGGTCTTCGTGCTCGCCTGGCTGCCCCTGGTATTAGGCTCTGGATCTTATTACTGCTTCCTGAAGCTGTTTCATTATGGCTGCTCCTCAGTCCGCTGCAAACTTTCCATTTCCTTCTCCCTCTCTTGCCTATTACAGATGAACAAAACTCAAAAGCCCGCCACATATCCTCAAGTCATGACCATAACATCAGTTTTCCACCACTAAACAAATGCAGCAACACTGCATATTTGTATGTGTGCTTAATACGGGTCCCTATCGAAACCAAATGAGTTATACTGTTTCATGTCTCAAAGAGATGTGACTTTTCCCACGTTTCAAAATGTAGCTTTGACAGTTTGTCTGTGAGTCATTCAGCTAATTGAGTTGAAGTAAATGTTGACAGAGTTGACCAAAAATAGACAACAAGAAATACACCTCGCTAATGAGATTTCTGACACCCCCTGTGTGTGTGGTGTAGGGGGTTCATTCCCCCCATCCCAGTCAGATAGCGATGACTAAAATTGTGTGTTCCTGTACTCTGTGCACCTGCTGGCACTGTGAGTCATTCATCCCAAACGGTGTTTATTAGAATTTCACAAGTAATGCTATCTGACAGCTGGGTGCTATTTGTGGACAGCCTCATTCATGATTGAAAATGAAGAGGTATCTGTTGCTCTGTTTATTAGACAGACCAGTGAGGATGTTAGTGAGCTGTCTCGGTGAGACTATTTTGTGCGGCCGTTGAGTGTTGAGGGTGTATTTTGGGAGCAGGCAGAGATCATGAAGGGTGGAGGTCAAGGGTGTGTGTGGGGGTAGTAAGTAGTTCATGAAATATAAGTATAAGTATATATACTCTTTTGATCCCGTGAGGGAAATTTGGTTTCTGCATTTATCCCAATCCGTGAATTAGTGAAACACACAGCACACAGTGTACACACAGTGAGGTGAAGCACACACTAATCCCGGCGCAGTGAGCTGCCTGCATCAACAGCGGCGCTCGGGGAGCAGTGAGGGGTTAGGTGCCTTGCTCAAGGGCACTTCAGCCGCGGCCCACTGGCCTTGCTCCGTGCCTACTGGTCGGGGTTCGAACCGGCAACCCTCCGATTACAGGTCCGAAGTGCTAACCAGTAGGCCACGGCTGCCCACAACCCAGATATCTACAAAAACTATCTGGGTTGTTGCACATGGAGGTTCCTTTGAAGTAACTAACTCAGAACTAACGCAGTTCTCTTTGTATTGTATGAATTGAGAGCTGCTGGCACTGCTTGAGATGCAGATGCACTGGAGGACTGACTGCATGGTCAGCTGGGAAGGTTGAAGGAGGATACATATTAATATTAATGTGTTGGGTTTTTTTTGTCCTTCCCAATAGCCGTCTGCTCAAGACCGACATGGAGCTGGAGGTCCTTCGTTATACCAACCGCATCTCTAGCGAGGCCCACAAAGAGGTGTGTGTGTGTGTGTGTGTGTGTGCTTATTACAGTGCATGAAAATGCACTGTTCTGTTATCCGAAGTCTTCTTCTTATTATTATTACAGTGCATGAAAATGCACTGTACTGTTCTTCCTAGGCAACTTATTCTTATTACAGTGCATGAAAATGCACTGTACTAGGTACAGTGCATTGCCTCCCTAGGCAACAACAACTTCTTTTTCTTCTTATTATTATTCCGCTTACCACTTTTCCGTGCATGACGAATTTCTCTTGAACAGTTTAACTTAGAAACTTCATTCAAACTTTGTAACGTAGGTCTTCAAACAGATCAGGTTGGTATGTCTTTTCAACTTTGAAACTTTTATACTTTTTAAACTATTAAAGAAAAACTTTAAAAAAATCCCCATAGACTTAACATTGCTGATTGTGACATCATAATACGGCCGTTAAGCAATTAGAATCCCATGGCAGGTGTTCAGGCCAGCTGGATCAACTGCCAGTCTCAGGCTTTAAGCATACAAACTGGCCCTATTAAGACTACACATCCTGTTCAACTGCTTCCTCTGCCAAAAAACTGTTTCAAAATAAAAGTCCTCACTACAGTATTTCACTGTTAAACAATTTAACCCTTTAAACTACTGAACTTTTCAACTGTTCAGCCATTGTAACTGTTACTTGTCATCAACTATGACTCCTACCCACTGTAGCTAGTTAGCAGGGTTAACATAGTTAGCATGTTAGCATTAGCATGCTAACTAGCATAGCATGCTAGTTAGCATTTTTAGCAAAACTGTTAAAAATGATTAGCTTAGTAACATGGTTAGCATAGTTAGTTAGCAAAATGTTAGCATTTTTAAAACTATTTATTAAAAACTACTCAACATTTTCCCATAGACTTAACATTAGGCTGATGACATTACAATGGACAAATTAACTTGATTCAACTGATTGCACCTGTATCAACTGCTTTCTGCTGAACTAGGCCAACTTTCTCTGTCTCTCCATTCTACAAGGATATAAGTCACATTTCATCCAACTTTCTATCCATTCATCCTCTTCAAACCATTCACTCATCCACCCATTAAACTATCCATCAACATCCATCTGCCTATCAACATCCATTCAACTTTCTGTCTATCAACATCCATTAAACTATCTACATTTTTTAAACTATATACTCTGTCTCAGGCTTTAAGCATACAATATGGCTCTATTAAGACTACACATCCTGTTCAACTGCTTCCTCTGCCAAAAACTGTTTCAAAATAAAAGTCCTCACTACAGTATTTCACTGTTAAACAATTTAACCCTTTAAACTACTGAACTTTTCAACTGTTCAGCCATTGTAACTGTTACTTGTCATCAACTATGACTCCTACCCACTGTAGCTAGTTAGCAGGGTTAACATAGTTAGCATGTTAGCATTAGCATGCTAACTAGCATAGCATGCTAGTTAGCATTTTTAGCAAAACTGTTAAAAATGATTAGCTTAGTAACATGGTTAGCATAGTTAGTTAGCAAAATGTTAGCATTTTTAAAACTATTTATTAAAAACTACTCAACATTTTCCCATAGACTTAACATTAGGCTGATGACATTACAATGGACAAATTAACTTGATTCAACTGATTGCACCTGTATCAACTGCTTTCTGCTGAACTAGGCCAACTTTCTCTGTCTCTCCATTCTACAAGGATATAAGTCACATTTCATCCAACTTTCTATCCATTCATCCTCTTCAAACCATTCACTCATCCACCCATTAAACTATCCATCAACATCCATCTGCCTATCAACATCCATTCAACTTTCTGTCTATCAACATCCATTAAACTATCTACATTTTTTAAACTATATACTCTGTCTCAGGCTTTAAGCATACAATATGGCTCTATTAAGACTGCCGTTAAGCAATTAGAATCCTAGGCCAGGTGGCCAGGCTATATTAAACCTCATCTACCTAGTTCAGTCATTCCAACTATTAAACCTCATCTACCTAGCAAATAATTTAACCTTTTAAACTATCCACCTATTTAACTGTTCAGTCATTCCAACTATATTAAACCTCATCTAACTAGTTCAGTCATTTCAACTATATTAAACCTCATCATGTTGGTTGCCAATTAGCACATCATCTGTTTTAACAATATATTTCACACCATATGTTTTGCATTTTCATGCACTGGTAATTCCCTGGAATTGCGTTTTCTAGTTGCTATTGTGATGTCATAATCTAATGTTAAGTCAATGGGGAAATTTTAGTAGTTTTTAATTAATAGTTTAAAAAGTATAAAAGTTAGAAAGTTGAAAAATACATAGCTGAAGTCACATAAGACCTACGCAACGCAGTTTGAATGAAGTTTCTACGTTAAACAGTTGAAGCTGCATTAAACGCACAAAAAGCGTTAGAAGAACAATAAGAAGAAGAAATCAGATAACAATAGAGTGCATTTTCATGCACTCTAACAAGCTTATATTTCCCCATAGACTTTGCATTAGCACTATGACATCACAATGGACTACAATAATTCACTATTAAATAATTTAACTATTTAAACTACACAACTATTTAACTGTTCAGCCATTTCAACTGTCAGTTGTTATCAACTATGACTCCTGCCAGCTGTTTCCAAATAAAAGTTTGTTTGGCATTTTATGTTAATATACAGTATGTTTATATTTTCATGCACTGGGAATTTCCTCGAAATTACATTTTCTAGTTAATTATTTGTATTACTTCTTAATTGTCTCGTGCCAGTCTAAGGGAAATGGCACTCTGGAGACGCCACTTAGTGAATGAACTCGTGGATGCACATAACCGTGGATCTGCCCCTTAAGGCCTCCAATCAGGAAATGCCAAACAAATGGCAACCAATAGAAAGCTCTAGTGAAACCTCTCTCTCTCTCTCTCTCTCTCTCTCTCTCTCTCTCTCTCTCTCTCTCTCTAAACTCCTCTCAGTGAGCTCAAGTGGATCACACTCTTCTGAAGGATAAAATAGTGTGAAATTTGAAGACAATTTCCCCTCATTTTCCAATTACTCGCTCACACGCAACATTCCCCTTTTTTGTGTGCTCTCTGTGTCTGTGTGAGATATGCGCTTGTTTCATTAGCCTACAGCTAAAGCAGGAATGACTCACACCAAACTGGCCTCACTAACACGGAGTTGCTGACATAATGAGAATATCATCCTATTATTCTGAATAACTAGACCCCAGTTCCTCTCCACAGGTGATGAAGCATGTGAGGCCTGGCCAGAAGGAATATGAAATGGAGAGGTATGTCCCTTTACATTTGTTTAACATCTTTTAAAAAAATGTTTTACATCTTACATGAATGCTACATCTGTTACATAAAGTATACCCTATTGTCCCCATATGCCTGTGAGATAATCTCTTCAGTAAGCTCTGCTAGCAGAGGCGCAGTATCTCCTATCTCTGAGCGTGTGTGTGTGTGATCCTGTAGCTGTTCTACAGTGGAGCTACAGCTGATAACACACCCTGCCACTCATTACACCCAGCAGCCTTGGAGCAGTTCACTCAGATCTGTTTTTTGCTTTAAACAAAGCTGGAGATAAGCTGTGGCGTTCCAGTGGGATTTTCTCCTCTCCTTTCCCCAAACGGACACTGAGAGGAGAGCAGAAATAGCAGCTCTCTTTAGAAGCAGTCAGCAGGGGTGAAAGGGCAGAGAGACAGATTGCACTCTGGGGTTTGTAGTGACTAGTGAGTCCATTGCAGACACTACGTTTTTTTTGACATGCGTTTATACACATTATACATTTGTAAAATGTATAACGTTTACATAATGGACTGTGACAGCCTACTGTTGCGGTCACATAACACTCCTTTAACACACACACTCACTCTCTCTCTTTCTTGCACACACACGCACACACAAAATGTAGTGTGTCAGCAGCTGGTATTGAAAATATTTTCATAAACTTAAATTTGTCAGGGAAGAGCCATAAGTAGCGCTCAGATGATGCATATGTCTATATATAACTAGATGATTCATATGTATATATAACTAGATGATGCAGATGTGTATATATAACTAGATGATGCATATGTACAGTATATATAACTAGATGATGCATGTATATATAACTAGAACAGTGTGAATCTGCCCTTCATGTGACCATATACCATCAAAATTAATTTGAAGATGAAGCAAACAGGAATTGTTCATGAGAACATATCTAAATAGGGGTGGGTTTTTGGGATAGAGTTATGAATTCCTTGAATGTCTTCACTAACTTTAAACTAACGGTAACACTTTACTTGACAGTATCGACATAAGAGTGACATGACACGGTCATGACACATAAACCCTAACTCTAACCCTAACCCAAACCCAAAACCTAACCCTAACTTGTTATGACAAAAAACGAATTTCACTTAATAACAGAAGCGTTATGTCATAAACGTTTATGACTTGTTTATGACACATCATGACGGTGTCATGTCACTCTTATGTCGATACGTAAGGGATAATGTATAGAATGCCGGTCATTATTGGGAAAATAAGTCCTGACAGGGCGAACTGGACGCGGAGGGGTCTTGTTCCGCCCTGAAGGGACTTATTTTCCCAATAATCACCGGCGTTCTATACATTATCCCGCTTATTACACGGCTACTTGCCAAAACGAAACAAACTCCCCACAGCTATAGCCTATTTGTTACCATTTCATCGTGGCTTTTGGTGAGAAACAAATAGTTCGCAACAGCACACGCTGAACTTAAATCAAACATTCTTTTAGAACACAGCTGATCAACCGTCTGCTTTCACTTTTGAATGTTCCTGTCCTTGCGCAGAAATATGAAAGACGTAAATTAAAAGCACAAAGTCCATTTTCCTTGAAAGCGGTCTGTTATACTTAGCAACAGTCTGTTATTGAGGATTAGCAGACCACCGAACGTTGGAAAGGCCCATTCAAGTGAATGGAGCATTCTGCAGCACTTTGAAGAGCCGTGTAATAATGTCAAGTAAAGTGTAACCAAACTAACTTTGACTAATGTGTCATGAGCCCCTCCGCTGACAAACCATGTCTCCCATAACAAATGAGCTCTGCTAACTTCACACACTCCTCTGTTTGCCAGCACGAACAAGATTACATTTAGCTTCCCTGTGAGACAAATTGTGTTAAATTGACTCGTACCAGCCGCACTGACAGGACGGGCAGATGGTTGTGCATTTCAAAAGCAGTGAGATGGCTGGCGTTTGCTGAGTGGCTGACTAGCAGTTTGGATTAGCAGTGAGAGCTACAGCTTTTTAAAGGCACCTCTGCATAAGCATGCTGATCTCCAGGAATAGTCGTGTCATTGCTCATGTTTTAAATTGTTTTGATTTTTTCCCCAGGAGAGGTACAGGAGCTTAATGTTCTCAGTTTAAATCATATGAATTTAATGAAGCTGTGTTTTTCCTCATCCCGTTTGTCATCCTTGTCATTTATTGATCCTTAAATGAGTTTCTCAGTCATGGCTATGGCTATTTCTGTCCTGAAAGATAACGGGGCCTATATTCACAAAGCATTTTTATCCTAAAAGTTTTCTTTTCTTACTAAACTTCCCTTAAAACATTTTCACAAAGCTGCAGAGACCAATTTTTAGTTTTTTAGGGAAAATGACAACTCATAAGACAAGGGCTCCGTTGCTATGGTTGACGTCTCTCATGCGCAAGCTAACTTGCAGTGACCACGGTGATTGGGGGATGAGTGACCGGTCCTCTAAACTCTATAATGCACAGTTATTCCCTCGCGATTGAGATCTCCTGTGATTCTGCATGTACATTTTAAATATTGATACATTAAATGATACAAAGAGTTGGTTTGCAATTGTTTGTAAATAGGTCTTAGTGAGTTAGGAGTCCTCTACTTCTAAGTTGTCCCAGACTTAGATGCTGCTTTTAACGCTACAAAGCTTTCTGAATTACTCTTAGGCAAAACCAATTAACAGTCCTTAAGTTACGACTGGCATGCCCATTTCTCCTAAATCCGTTACTTTAAAACAGGTCACACTGAAGAACTTGCAAAGACAGAACACAATTACATGTTGAAAAGAATGGAATATTTAGTCACAGACATTTTTCTTAGTTATGCTTTAAACTACGCAGTTTTTGCTTCCTCCATAAGTTAGTGGGCTGCAGAGAGGTGGAGGCCTGTGGTTGTGAAGGTAGAAGTATGTGGTGCAGAGCCCCTCCGGTCCAGCTCCTCTCCCCTCTCTGCAGCTCTGGGGCTGCTGCCGCTGATAAATCTGCTGTCCAGTTCCATCGCTGGCCGGTCCAAGACGAGTTGCAGAGGAGCGGTTCTGGGCAGGGGCGGACCTGGGTCTTGCCGGAGTGGGCCAGAAGCATTAATCAAAGCTCGTCCTGATGCTTGTTACCACGGCAGCAGGACAGGAGTGGCCCCTGGGATAGTAATAAGATGGAAACACGTCCCAGGGGCCGGCTGTGGAAAATCCATCTCCAGGCCTGGCATCTGTAGAGGCAGAGGGCAGCAGAGCGGGCACATGTGCCAGTGGTGCCACGTGGAAGTGCTTATAAAGCCCCCTCAGGAGCGACAGGCCTGGGCCACTGCGGCAGCATGAAAGCAGTTTGAAGGGGGAGCCTGCTGAGGGTTTGAGGATAGGACACACCAGTAGCCCAGCTCGGCACAGCTGAGTACTCAGTGTGTGTGTGTGTGTGTGTGTGTGTGTGTGTGGGTGTTTCCCTGTCTGTGGGTGCTGTCTGTCTTATCTTTCTGTTTGTGTTGATGTAACATAATCATGCTCCACTGCTTACATCTGGTCTTAGTTAATGCAAGATGCTTGATCATGTACTCACACATGAGCATCTCCATCTCCACAAGCGTATGAGGTTGGAGAATTGCAATTGGAGTTCTGACACTGACATAATTAATTTGATGACAGCTGACCGTGCAACAGGTAAAATATTCCCTAATGGCTGAACACGGCAGGCAGCCTTGTTCTCCCAGATCAGCCTGAATTTCTCTCTGAGGATTTATGTCCTGGGAGGCAGCCGTGTGTAAGCGCTGGGGTTAATCTGTCTGCTGTCGGGGCAGCACAACCATCACTCATGGCACCGACGGAGGGAGGCGGCGGTCTGAGGTCTTAATTATTTCTTGTTTGCATTATAAACGGCTTTCATCACAGAAATACAGCTGCAAACAGACACCCTGAATGTGCATTTTAACAAGGCTGTCGTATAAGTTTAAAGACCTTTCCATATTATAATTTATTTGCCTATGAGAAGAGACTAGTGAAATACATTTGCTATATACTGACACTTCTCAGTGGTTATCTACACACCAAACTGAGAGACTAATGACTGCTAGACCATCAGTCTGTCGTCTTGGTTTGAGATTCTGCATTAAAATTCAGCTGGGGTCACATGCATGACAAGTGTACACACCTCTGCCAATTAAAACTCACTGTGACCTTCTCAAGGTGACAGGCGCCCACAGTGAACTTTTATCTGCAGAATTTGAGTGAGATCTTTCTGACACTGACTAAAGGTCCAGGAATAATTGCCCTGTGGTCAAGGATCGATGCTTTGTAGATGGGTGGGAAACAGTCTGGTCCTCATTAATCTTTGGGCAATTATAAAATATCAATATCAACATTTATCAAAATGTTGACAATAATATTTCTAAAATGGTGAAACGGTGAAGTTGTTCGTCTGCTGCTGAAGATCAGAGGAGAGGATGGCACTTGTGGTTAACACTGCTGCTGAAGATCAGAGGAGCGTATGGCACTGGTGGTTAACACTGCTGCTGAAGATCAGAGGAGCGTATGGCACTTGTGGTTAACACTGCTGCTGAAGATCAGAGGAGCGTATGGCACTTGTGGTTAACACTGCTGCTGAAGATCAGAGGAGCGTGTGCACTGGTGGTTAACACTGCTGCTGAAGATCAGAGGAGAGGATGGCACTTGTGGTTAACACTGGAGAGGATGGCACTGGTGGTTAACACTGCTGCTGAAGATCAGAGGAGAGGATGGCACTGGTGGTTAACACTGCTGCTGAAGATCAGAGGAGAGGATGGCACTGGTGGTTAACACTGGAGAGGATGGCACTGGTGGTTAACACTGCTGCTGAAGATCAGAGGAGAGGATGGCACTGGTGGTTAACACTGCTGCTGAAGATCAGAGGAGAGGATGGCACTGGTGGTTAACACTGGAGAGGATGGCACTGGTGGTTAACACTGGAGCGGATGGCACTGGTGGTTAACACTGGAGCGGATGGCACTGGTGGTTAACACTGGAGCGGATGGCACTTGTGGTGAACACTGGAGCGGATGGCACTGGTGGTGGATCATCAGTATGGCACTTGTGGTTAACACTGGAGAGGATGGCACTTGTGGTTAGCACTGCTGCTGAAGATCAGAGGAGCGTGTGCACTGGTGGTTAACACTGCTGCTGAAGATCAGAGGAGAGGATGGCACTGGTGGTTAACACTGCTGCTGAAGATCAGAGGAGAGGATGGCACTGGTGGTTAACACTGCTGCTGAAGATCAGAGGAGAGGATGGCTGGTGGTTAACAACACTGGCCGGATGGCACTGGTGGTTAACACTGCTGCTGAAGATCAGAGGAGAGGATGGCTGGTGGTTAACACTGGAGCGGATGGCACTGGTGGTTAACACTGCTGCTGAAGATCAGGGGAGAGGATGGCACTGGTGGTTAACACTGCTGCTGAAGATCAGAGGAGAGGATGGCTGGTGGTTAACACTGGGCGGATGGCACTGGTGGTTAACACTGCTGCTGAAGATCAGAGGAGAGGATGGCACTGGTGGTTAACACTGCTGCTGAAGATCAGAGGAGAGGATGGCACTGGTGGTTAACACTGCTGCTGAAGATCAGAGGAGAGGATGGCTGGTGGTTAACACTGGAGCGGATGGCACTGGTGGTTAACACTGCTGCTGAAGATCAGAGGAGAGGATGGCACTGGTGGTTAACACTGCTGCTGAAGATCAGAGGAGAGGATGGCTGGTGGTTAACACTGGAGCGGATGGCACTGGTGGTTAACACTGCTGCTGAAGATCAGAGGAGAGGATGGCTGGTGGTTAACACTGGAGCGGATGGCACTGGTGGTTAACACTGCTGCTGAAGATCAGAGGAGAGGATGGCACTGGTGGTTAACACTGCTGCTGAAGATCAGAGGAGAGGATGGCTGGTGGTTAACACTGGGCGGATGGCACTGGTGGTTAACACTGCTGCTGAAGATCAGAGGAGAGGATGGCACTGGTGGTTAACACTGCTGCTGAAGATCAGAGGAGAGGATGGCTGGTGGTTAACACTGGAGCGGATGGCACTGGTGGTTAACACTGCTGCTGAAGATCAGAGGAGAGGATGGCACTGGTGGTTAACACTGCTGCTGAAGATCAGAGGAGAGGATGGCACTGGTGGTTAACACTGCTGCTGAAGATCAGAGGAGAGGATGGCACTGGTGGTTAACACTGCTGCTGAAGATCAGAGGAGAGTATGGCTGGTGGTTAACTTGGTGGATCATCAGAAATGAATGTTTCCGCTTCTTAGTTCCCTCAGTTTTTCTTTTTCAAACTTTTCCTCTGAAAAGTTGACCTGATGATTTTGATTTCCTTTGATGGTCAGCAATGGATATTTTAAGCTGTTTACTGTATCTAGTAAATAAAAGCTCTAACATTAGGCTGCATTTTAAATACAAGTGAAATGTTTACTTTGAAGATGTTAAGCCATGCTGTGTTCTTGCAGTAGTTAGATCATTAAAGTTCACCTATACAACAAGTTTGTTCACACAATCCTATTTGAGCTTCAGCAGCTCTGTTTTCAGTGTTATGAGGGTCCGTCATAGAGATGCAAGTGTTTTGTCATTGGTCAAATGTGTTCAATCAATCTACCAAAGTTGAGTCCTTTTCTTTAAACCAAACTAAACTTTGTAAGGATGTGTGAGAATCCATTATTGTGTGCACTCTTAAGAGTCCATTTCCTGTTGATGCTGGCACCTTCATCCTGGGGCCTGTTGCACAAAAGCAGAATTAAGACATCCGGGATAAGTTACTGAGCTGCGCTCAATGAATCCAGTACAGGCTTAATTGCACAACGAGCAAGCCAGGATGAGCAGACACGGATTCATCAAGCCAGGTGAAACCTATCCTGGATAAGTGCGCGCTCACGGCTCCCTCAAATAGACCCCGCCACCGATCACAGATTCACCATGGCAACTAGAGTGGCTTCATTGCTTCTTCTACGGTGTGAAGTAGGTAGATAGCCTTCTCACAACAGCAACAAACAGCAACACCTCTGATAAGGAGAATATTGCAACTAGTTCCGCGACCACCACGCGTGAAATGGTTAGTTAGTTAGTTAGTTAGATAGATAGATAGATACTTTATTGATCCCCAGGGGAAATTCAAGAAATTCAAGGTTAGGCACTCCCGTGACATCACATTGTCGCATGACAGGTCGGAAATGGCGAGTATGTAAAAGTTAATTAATGATCACAAACGTTTAAATAATGACAGTGGGTCTAGGTATATGTGATAACAATGTGTAGTGGGCAGTGGAATAACTATTGGTTTCCGTTTGTGGTGACTGCTGACTGAGATAAGGGATGAGATTAAATAGATCCTGGAACTTAGCCTGGTCTGGAGCAGGCTAGCTCCACAGAATAAATCGCCATGGTGATTTATACCATAACATATCCTGCTGCCACCATCTCGCTTTTGTGCAACTGGATCACGGATAAATTGAGCCAGGATAACCAAGATATCCTGGCTTAATCCCTTATCCTAGTTTTGTGCAATAGGCCCCTGGTGGCGGAGGACATGTGCACAGATAGCAAACCCTCACCAGCTCACTATCTGCCTAATTGAGCCCCAGCACTTTTCCACAGAAAGACGCCTCCTCTCATTCACTGGGGGAGGAGTGAGGCTGACTCATTCCGCCCGACTGATATCTTCCCCCTCTCTTTCCCTCTCTCCATGTTTCCTCACAAGCTGTTTGTGAATGTCTCTCCATAATTCACACCATTTTCCCAGATGGTGCAGAGAGATTTTTGTGTTTGAGAAGTATAGTATATATACTTTTTTGATCCTGTGAGGGAAATTTGGTCTCTGCATTTAACCCAATCGGTGAATTAGTGAAACACAAACGGCACACAGTGAACACACAGTGAGGTGAAGCACACACTAATCCCGGCGCAGTGAGCTGCCTGCTACAACGGGCTTCGAGGGGAGCAGTGAGGGGTTAGGTGCCTTGCTCAAGGGCACTTCAGCCGCAGCCCACTGGTCGGGGCTCGAACCGGCAACCCTCCGGTTACAAGTCCAGAGTGCTAACCAGTGGGCCACGGCTGGAGAATGTGGCTGTTTAAGTGTGTAGAGCAGTGGTCCCCAAACTACGGCCCGCCAACTCATTTTAGGTGGCCCCCCAAAACATGTCCGTGGTATATAGCATCTGGCCCGCACGGGAGTAAGACATCGTCAAACTATAACCTCCGTAATTTCCCCATTCATTCTCTATGGCGAGTCTTAACAGTACACATGTAATACTCCTTTTGTCCACTGGTGGTTGTTTTGGCGCTATTTCGCGTTTGCCATCAAAACAGAATGAAATGTAGGCCTACCTGCAAACAATGTAAGAGGCCTATGCTGACTGCATCAGTGCTCAAAGTATTCTAAACGTTTATCAATTATTTGTTAATAACTAACTTCTATTCAAGTCATATTTCTGGGACTTTCTGGGATAATTATTTCTATTTTTTATTTACACGTTCAAATGTTCAGAGTTCAAAGTTCTCATCAGGTGAGTGAAAGTTAGAATGGTGGTCATTTCAGATGTGTTTGCCAGCACTTCATAAAACTGTCATAGTTTGATAACTTAAAATTATTTGTAGGATATTGCTTGTTCACAACTTGAGCTATGTATGCAAAGAAACAGAGTCTTCTTATTACGACCGCCCGGCCTTGCTGGCGAGCGGTCATATAGGTTTAGTCAGATTTTTTTTTTTTTTTTTTCTTTTTCGCATGCCCAAATTTCCGTCAATGATTCCGGGACACTGAAAGACCGGGTACACGAAACTTGGTGGGCATGTAACCCCACATGGATAGCATGGAACCATCGTTTTTCGTTTTGATCTGTAGCCCCCCCGCTGGACTGGATCCCCCGAAAGGAGGGTAGGGCATTCTGTGAATATCTCGAAAACCGTAGGGTTTAGGAGGACCATTTTTTTTTTTGTATGTTGATCTCAAGGGGCCATGTCAACCCATTCCATAACCACTCATTTCATGTATAAGCCACCTAGTTAAACACAAAAAGTAAAAATGAGGTGTTGTAATTGAAGGTATCTGTGACCTAACATAGTCAAAACTGCACGAAATTGGAAGTGTAGGATCATTATGACACCCTCTGTATGCACGCCAAGTTTTGTGGAATTCCGTTCATGGGGGGGCCACACAATAAATTAATTTATGTTACTATACACCAACTGGCCTGTAGGTGGCGAGGAGACAGTTTTCTGTGAATATCTCGAGAACCATTATGGCCTAGGAGGTCCACCTTTTTATGTATGTTGGTCTTAAGGGGGCATGTCAACCCATCCCATTACCACTTATTTCATGTATAAGCCACCTAGTTAAAAATTAAAAAGCAAAAATTAGGTGTTTTTCATCACAATATCTCTGGCTGACAAGGTCAAAACTGCACGAAATTAAAAGTGAAGGATCATTGACACCCTCCAAATGCATGCCAAGTTTTGTGTACTTTTCGTTCATGGGGGCCTTACAATAAAATAATGTATGTGTACATTTAGTGGCGTACACCAACAAAGGATTCCGGGACACTGAAAGACCGGGTACACAAAACTTGGTGGGCATGTACCCCACATGGATAGCATGGAACCGTCATTCTTAAGCTTTGATCTGTGGCCCCCTGCTGGACTGGACCCCCGAAAGGAGGGTGGGGCGAACACAGTTCTCTGTGAATATCTTGAGAACTGTAGGGCCTAGGATGACCAGTTTTTCTGTATGTTTGCCTCCAGGGGTCATGTTAACCCATTCCATGTGCACACATGTGCATAAACAGATACCTGCGCACACACATACATTTACAGTAATCATCGGTATGACACATACTCACATAGTAGACATATATGCGCATGCATGCACATGCACAAACACACATCACGGAGCAAACACACAAGCAGCACACACACACACACACACCCACACCCACACACATAAACATAAATTTGTACACGCACACATGCACACAATTCAAGAATTTTTTCCGTCATCTACTCCCTGAATTTTTGGTCATTGATACCGGGACACGAACCACCGGGGTACATGAAACTTGGTGGGTATGTAGCCCCACTAGACTTTTGAGGAAAATTTTCATTTTAGTCCCGGGGACCACCACCCCAATTTTGTTGGAAGTTAAAAGTGGGATGGAAAAAACAATGGGCGCTTCCTACAAGGACTGTAATTTACATAGCGAACATCTAATAAGGATAGGGCGATGTTCACATGAAGTGTAATTCCCATTTCTTCTTGAAGCCGAAATAAATCTGAGGATGTTTATCGGACATGCTTGGTTTTACTGCAGATACGTTAATCTTGTAATATCAATAAGGACCTAGGTAATGTTACCGTTAGCGTTGGTTGAGTGATGGAGGCATTTGATTGATTGCATTTTGTAGAAAACTATAAATGCGGTTATACCAAACAAATTGATAGCAGCACTGTTTGTATCTTTCGACTGTCATTTATTGCATGTGCTACAAAATCATTCTGTGCAATGGAAGATTTACCAACATTACACCGGGTCTGATACAGTTTTGCCTATACATCGTGAGACTGAGGCGCCTGTTTATTTTGTTTTAAGTGCGTGCAGGGTGTGAGAGGGAATCGATGTGCTTTGATTCCAGCTTGGTAGTTGTAGTCTGTGAAATTAAAAAGCATGTGTGTGTGAAGTATCAAACAATGACACCTTCATTTCATTATGGCTGCTTTAGCAACACACCTTAAGCTACTGTGTAGTGGGTCCCATTTAGAAGTGGCTACTTCATTCGCTTTCCTTGACTCATGGAGCTGCGTGAATGTTATTACAATTTTTAAGCCCGCGATATGACAGTTTAAGTCAGCTTGATACTGTAAGGCGTAAACCATTGGTTTCCAAAGGAGATTTTATTTGTGTCGCCAGCATAGCCTATTGACAATTTATGTTGTAAATAGGCCTACCTTATAATCCCTACCTGTAGCTTGGGAAGCTAACAGCCTTCTATTAGGATCTAGTTTGTTAGTTACCGATTTGTCATAACTCCCTGATGCATTTTTGCATTTAGAATAGCCAGAGCGTGTATATCTCAATCGGAAAATTAAACAATATCGGGTGCCTATGGACTAGGCTGGGTGAACCCAGCCTGATCTGCCCGCTATTTATTTTTTGATTTCTTAAAAGATTGAGCTTGGTCTGATGAAAGCCAGACTAGCCATGGACCTCAGTTACACAATGCAAGGGAACATGAATCAGCCTATATTTGCCACGAACAATAACGGACAAAAAAGCTCTTCAACTTTGGCCCGTTAAAATGTGTATGAACAGTCTAGCGACGCATTTCATCAAGGCACATTTGGACATGTCAGTTATTTGCACCACTGGTTAGATGTAAAACAGCATTTCGTTTCAGACTAGGCTACTGTTACTTAATTTGTGCATTAACAATAACGTTTCAGACTACTGTTACTTAATTTGTGCATTGACAATAAAGTATTACATGAACTAAAGATGACACAAATCTTATGTAGAAGAAGAAACATTCACAAAAAATCCATCCATCCAAAAATGACCTTTGTTTTTAATAGCTGTTGAAAACGGCATGGAACTGACAGAGATGTTTTTGTTTATAAATACATAAAAATAAATAAATAAATAAATAAATAAATAACATTATGCTGATACCTTTTGCTTTTCCCAAATACAATGTAGCCTACAGGTGTAAGTGACCTTTCATCAATCCAGTTGCAATGGATGAACTGTGTTGAACTGCCCTACTTGTGATTGTTTAGAGATTTTAAAGGTTTTATAACAATGCTACATCTTCTTTGGCTATTCTACAATCTATTCACCTACTTTCTGTGCAGCCGCACACACACACTCAGGCATGCCAAACAAGCATACACAAAAGTTTCAAGAGTGGGGGATGGAGTAAAATATGGAGACAAATTGAAGTGTGATTTATTTTCGCGGAACGGATGTACAGGACTGAGCGGCGGTCATATTTTGTACCGCTATGCGGTACATCTAGTTAGTATTATTTCATTTGAGCTACATTTTACACTGATATGGCATGGTGGCAACATAAACACAGCTAGCAATGGTATTAAATTGCAGTAGCCTATGATTAAATGTAATGGAATATTCAACTAAGGTAGACTGCTGTTGTTCACAGCACTAAGCTATTTATGTTTAATGATATACTCCGAGTCTCTGGCCCTCTCTTAGAGCCAGGCATAGTGAGCTGGCCCTCGGAAGAAAAAGTTTGGGGACCACTGGTGTAAAGTAAGTTAAGAGTCTACAGTGAGGCTATCTGCACAGCTCAGATTGACTAAGAAAAGTGCAAGAGTTTTCCCACAGGTCCTCAGATTTGTTTTGATCTCTTTATATCCATCATAACCAGGTAATGTTAGTCTTGTAGTGTAAATAAGTATGTATTATTTTACCTTGCTTGCTCAATCACACTCCCAGTGCATTTTTCATTGTCACCCTAATCTGAATCATAGATCTTGAGCTCCCAATTTTTCTACCTAGATTTTGTACAGGTTTGTCATAAAGTCTGCTGATGTATTCCCTGAAACACAAGGATAATCAATGGTGGAGAAACTATTTGTTTAGGAAATATTTGGCAGTTCCCAATCCCATTATTCAATGTAGGGCAATTCCATACAAAACTGTCACATCCATAACGCTAACACAATGCTATGGTATGATGTGAATTATGATTACTTGAAATTTGAGCATTCACTCTTCTTGGTTGTACTTACATGAAACACTTTTCATAATTTTTCAGAATCATTCGCATTATACAAATACCATGGCATTTAGTTGCCGTTATGGACGTGACCGTTTTGCATGGAATTGCCCTGTAAATCTAGTAGCACACAGCAGCCGCTGGGGCCTAAAATAATATGAATAATATTTTTCATTCTCAGTTTTTGTTTGATAGAACTACTCTCTCCAAATCATAGTCTAACCCATTTGTACAGTCTGTGCATATGCTGTGAGATGATGTCCCTGAGCTGCTAATGAACTGGGTGCGCCAACAGAAACGACGCCTCCGCTCACTCAGTCCAGTAAGTTTCAAACGAGAGCCCTGAGGTGTCTTAACTGCAGTGTGTGAGTGTGTGCATCTGTGTTTCTGTGTTGCAGTCTGTTCCAGCACTACTGCTACTCTCGTGGGGGAATGCGACATGTCTCCTACACATGCATCTGTGGAAGGTAAGGCTTCATCCAGAAAGTGCTGCCTTTCAAGTATCCCCACAACATGCAGCTGGATTCACTGATAAACTTTGAGAAGGTGTAGTTTCTGTGTTTGACCTTTGACCCTTTATTTCAAGTCACCACACCATTACTGTCTCATCTTAATTGCTACTCAGTGAGGATTACTGCAGAGATCCAATTTTGTTACTAGATAGAACGCTATTACCATTCTTCGATTCTTCAAAGTGGTCAATGTTTTAGATTCGCACCTGAGCTCTGTAGTCTTTTTAAGTCATGATTCCTTATTGGTGGATTAAAGCCAAGGCTATGATCTGTGACCTGTGCGTGATTCTTTTTTTTTGTTTGATTGACAGCGGACACAACGGTTCAGTTCTCCACTATGGTCATGCCGGAGCTCCCAATGACAAGACTATCAATGAAGGAGACATGTGGTGAGCTGAAACACACAAACTCAGCAACAGACTTTGAGACCAGTCAGATCATTGTCTTCCTTTTTAAAGGACCCTGTGAACTGTTTTGTGTGTTTTAGTGTTAAGTGTACTTGTATGATTGATTCGGTCAGTGTTTCACCCCTCCATGGTGTTATGAGGGCAGAGGTTCACCAATCTCTCATGTCTGATTTTATCGCAAGAGGAAACACAGATGTAATCTCTCATGAATCTTACATAGCCTGTTCATTGGGCGTGTTGATGGAGATTTAAAGCAGCACTTTAGAGAGCTCATGTTCACACCACAATAGTAGATCTGAGAGGCCTTCTTCCCTGGACTTAAACTGCAGTTTACCATCTTTATAAGTCAGGCTCCCTGTGATTGGTGTTGGAAATAGCTCTTTAAATTAGGCTAAATCAAATAGTTTCTGTTTTGTTTTATTTTTTATTTCACAGCCTGTTTGACATGGGTGGAGAGTACTACTGCTACTCCTCCGACATCACCTGCTCTTTTCCAGCCAATGGGAAGTTCACGCCAGACCAGAAGGCCATCTACGAGGCTGTGCTCAAGTCTTCTCGGGCTGTCATGGCTGCCATTAAACCAGGTACTGGGTGAAGAGCTCTTAAGCTTATAAGACATTTTAAAGATGTTTTTCTCTTCAAATTAATGTTGATATTGATCATTAATTCAGCGGGTTGAATTCTAAATTGTATGAAATTTTGCATAATTACTGATTTTGTTAAAAAAGAATGTAGCACTTGTACTAATGACTATAAATATGTTCTCCTATGAAAGCATAATGAAATGAAAAGATGTGATAAGCGTCATTTGGGTTGACTTGCTTGAAGGGGTTAAATGGACTGACATGCATCGTCTGGCTGACCGTGTCCATCTCGAGGAGCTGGTGAAAATTGGCATCCTGAAGGGCAGTGTTGAGGACATGATGAAGGTGCACATGGGCTCTGTGTTCATGCCCCATGGTCTGGGTCACCTGCTGGGAATTGATGTCCATGATGTTGGTGGCTACCCTGAGGCAAGTATCATCCAAGAGCTTCCCAGTTAGATTTGTACGTTTTTCTTAAGGAAAGTTAAAAGTCTTACCGCTGTAAACATGAGAAGAACTCAAATAGCAAAGAGGGTTGCTGAGCTGGTTCCTGTAACTGTGCCTGGGCCCCTGTGTTGTTTCAGGGAGTGGAGCGTATCGACGAACCGGGCTTGAAAAGCCTGCGCATGGGTCGCCTGGTTCAGGAGCGCATGGTCCTGACTGTGGAGCCGGGCATCTACTTCATCAACCACCTGCTGGATCAGGCTCTGGCCTCCCCAGCACAGCGCTGTTTCATCAACAATGACGTGCTGCCTCGCTTTCGTGGTTGTGGAGGGGTGAGAGTGCTCACACACTGTCATTCTGGGAATGCCAGACACACACCCACACACACACACAGAGAGTACATCTCCTTATGTAGTAGCATTCTTTAGGAAGGTCGGTCTCTATAACAAAACAACAGGTGTCAATGAACTTATTGAGAATCATGTCTGTCTGAACATTCCTGTGTATTTTATCTTCCCAACAGGTGCGCATTGAGGATGACATCGCTGTGACCGCTGACGGAATGGAGCTGCTCACCTGCGTCCCGCGTACCGTTGAGGAGATCGAGGAGTTCATGGAGGAGGCTCGGGCTGACCCCAAATCCTTCAGTCCCATCACCCAGAAGTTGTGAGGGGGCAGGCTGGAACTGCTCTCTCCCCCGACTCCTTGGGTTTTTACCGCTTGTCTGAAAGGGAAGTTGGCTTTGATTTCCAGATCTATACTGTGACTGTCATGAAATTAAAATTAAATGATGCCTAACATTTATTTTATTATAATGCCAGTTCTTCACTCAGCTCTTACTGTAAGTTTCTTTACAGCTCAATAGTTCTTATGGGATTACATCTAGCACCAACAAAAAGACAAATTTGAAGTATGAAGCTCTACCATAAAGAACAGTATTAAATGATTATTTTTCTGATTTGTATCGTTTACATGTGTTTGTCTTTGTACCCAATGTATATGCCAATTAGCCTTATCAATATGTTAACCATTTATTAATAAACTATTTCTGCAGCATCTGTGAGCTGTTGTCTTATGTTAGATGCCCTGGTAACCCACATGTAATGTCTACCTTTAGGAGCTATTCCATAACAAATTAGGGTGTTTTTCAACCAACAGAGAACCGGTTCCGTTTAGTATTCTTTGAAACTTGATCGGAACCTAGGAGGGGTCTTCAACAGAGGGTGTAGCGTCCATATTGGACCTGTTGAATGTCGAATCCCCTTAGGTTCAAACAAAGAAAAAAAAAATGTTGCCAGCTCCGGCAACTTTCAGGTTCTGAAACAATTTATATTTGGTGGAAAACGGTTCAACATCTGGAGCATGATCCAAAACGGGGACATTTCTCCGCTGATGGAAAAGGCCTATGAGTGAGTTTATTTCACAAAATGTAATTAAAGAAATAATCTGTAGATTACTGAAGGGCTTTGAGATCAGTTCAGGATGAGGCTTCTTTTTACCTGCACTGAAAGACCTTTCTCATTAAATTATCTTGACTTTGTGATTCATTGACCTTTGGCAACAGAAAATGAAATTCCGGTCTAATTGACTCAGCTGGAACTCATGAGTCATAAAACTACATGCTGAGAAATGAACTCAACCGGACTGAACTGAACCAAGCTGAACCTTACGTAGTTACCAGAGGAGATTAGTCTCTATAAGAAACTGATTGTTATAAGACATGAGTTTAATCCTGAATATAATTCTAACCTGAATATAATTCTAACCTTAATACTGTTTATGATCTCATCCACATTTTGAAACATTTTATGTAAAATCATAGTAATGCATTACACGCATTACCGGTGACCTTACCTTTTCTGACGCACCTGTGCCAAAAGAGGTGTGCAAAAGCGCTTTTGAACTGTGTCAAATCATAGTGACATGCTATACATTCCAAATGCTCCCAGCCTTCAACAAAAATAAAATCAGTAGTTGTGTATCACAGGAGGCAAGTAAAGGTGTGAGATTGAGTATCCAGGCCTCCTGCAGGGAGCATGACCTCTTCATGTAGGCTGGAGACGACCCTGCTGTGTCCATCTCCTAGGGCTCCCTTTGGCTGTGAGAGCAGACCAGGTGATGCTGCTGGTCCAGACTGCAGGTACATCAGAGGATTGATTGGCTTTTTAACCAGCTGCACAGAGTGCAGAAAAATCATGAACTCGAAACATGGACTGGGTCTCAGCAAAGGATGATGGAATGTGTGTGTTGAGCAGGAGGGTTGTAGTTAGGCGTTTCAATTCCAGTCCAGGAAGCCGAATTTGCATACAGACAAATACATTGCATTAGACAAATAGCATTATACAATGTCAACCATTAAAGTAGGCCTATGCCAAATGTTGTATTCCTATTAAAGATCTGAGTGTGCAATTAAAACCTTACCAAACTCCTATTCCCAAACATATCGAGCTCTTTTGGGTGATTGTTTGTCTATTTTCCTCTTAATCTTACTATGTCGTAGACTCGTAGTCATATGGAAATGACGACTGCACTGCTCGATCGTTTCTTTTTGCAAACAAATTGCAACAAATCAAAACAGGAAAACGTTTTCGTTTCTGTGGCTAGTCGGTGAGAGCGTGTCCGCTCTGGATATGTCAAAGGGGTAATCTGAGGTGAGTGACTCCACGCAAAAACACAACGTTTATAATGTTTCGCCACATTATTTGAGTTAAACGAGCACGGTGGTGTCTCGTAAGGAACCAACTAGTGTTCCATAGGTCTTGAAATGGTTTTCTAAATGTGTGTTTAGAGGTCCCAACGCGCTTAAATGCTTGCCCCCATAGGTTAGTTAGCATCTTGTGGGCATGCAGGCACCATTAGGCCTATACCAGCTGTCATCCTCCGAAAGTGGTCAGTGAAAAATGCTTTTAATTGGCACAAGTTTGAGTTGACGTTGTTGGTGGTAGTCTGCGACATTAGGCTATACTAGGGTTTCATTTATTTTACTTGAATAGCCTAGACCCAAGGCTGCTCACATGTTCGCCAGCCATAGGCTATGAAGTTGTTTTAATTAGCTGCTATAGCCTACAACTAATTTTGGCGACTTTAATTCTTTTTGATATTGGCGTTTTTAAAAAGGATGGGGTTGTATGCAGCTTCAGGTTTTAGATTAGATTAGTTTTTATTTATATAAAAAGTTACCGTTGAACCCATTCTCTGGTTGAACCGTTAAAGTGCCTAAAAGGATAGAAGGCTAATGCAATAAGAAGGCGAATGTCTCCACCCTATGGGGAAAACTGTAATTTCATCAGGGGACAAAGGTCCTATTTACCTATTTTTAAATTTTACCTGAAGTGTGTGCAACAACCAATCAAACATCAAACACAGTAGGTCTAGAACGACATAGGCTACTGCATAGCTGCTACAGAAACAAAAAGGACATTCCCATGTAGCCAAAAGACAGAACAACAAAAATTGGGGAAACATTTAAAATTGGAGGCCTAACCATGAATCCTCCCCAACCTCTATTGTAATGCTGAACGAACAAGAAAAACATATTTATATTAAGCAACGAGTGGCCAATATATGGGTGGTAGCCTACTTGACCTAACACAAATACTTACAACCGGACCCGCGTCACACAGAGCAGGTTGTTTGCGCCATGCCCCTTTTGAGGGGAAAACATTCCCTCAGAACAAGCCAGAGTGAACCGGTAGACATGTACCAACCACACAGCTAAGAACCCCTCCCTGAGTTTCTTTTGCCTACCATGTCCTCAAAAAAAATCCTGACAGAAGAAAGAAGAGAAGACCGTATATTTCTGGTCACTGAGTGGGGTTGTTGCACCACTTCGTACTCGGGAGACTGAAGGGACATGTTTTTATATTAATTGAATTAAGCTTTTGTAGGGATCTTTCACGGTCAACGACCGGCAAAGTGGTTATGTATTGAGTGGTCATATTGATTTGTGGTATTTTTTGTTATTATTTACTCCTGCGATTTCTGTACGAATTACGTTTATTGACCCTAATTTGCATTGGAGTTAATGAGAGGGATTGTTTGTTTTCCCCCCGAAAGGGGCGGGAACGTTTGTCACGAGTCAAGTTCTGTGCCGGTCTAACGTATAGCCTGATAACATGATGCCTAATAGTTCAGGGCTTTGCTGTATTATTTGCTCAGATCTCTGTTGCTTTGTTCATTAGCCTACGGCTACACTATGCCTGGAAAGTGGTGCATCATGGGACGGTTTTAAAATTCCTTGAATGTTTTATGTCTTTTTGGCTTTTTGAGGACGACATGATTTCTGTGTGGTATAGCTTACACATCTTAGCTCTTGTTTAAACATATTGCTATTTTAAGTGTTGAACTTTAAACGTAGCAGCAAGACCGCCACCTATGTGACATGTATGGCATTGGGTGTAGTGCCCTCGTATGCCGTGTACAACTCATACTTACCTGGCAGGGGAGATACCATGATCAAGCAGGTGGTTCACCTTTGGCGAGGCTCTGCCATTGCACTTCGGCGGTAGCTGACCCGAACGAATTCCCCAAATGTGGGAATCTCGACTGCATAATTTGTGGTAGTGGGGGACTGCGTTCGCGCTCTCCCCTGATATGTTGTGGAATGGTAAAATGAGCAATAGCAATGTTGACGTGTTCACCGGGAGTTTACTGACTCTGCTGCGTTTCAGTGCAAGTGCAATAGAACATTCAGTAACACGTGTGCACCATGGATAATTGGATACCCTGAAAGCAGTGCGCGGTGACATGCACAACGTGGTGCCCAGTGCAAAATGCACATTTCCAACACTCATATTTGACTTGAATTCATGAAAACACGAAAACAAATCCTGCCTAATAGTCCGGGGCTTTGTTGCATTTTTCGCTCAGACCCTCGGATCTCGGTTGCTTTGTTCATTAGCCTACGACTACGCTACGCGTGGAAAGTGGTGCATCATGGGACGGCTTTAGAATTTGTTGTATGTTTTATGTCTTTTTTGGGGGGTTTTTGAGGACGACATGATTTCTGTGTGGTATAGCTTACACATCTTAGCTCTTGTTTAAACATATTGCCATTTTAAGTGTTGAACTTTAAACGTAGCAGCAAGACCGCCACCTATGTGACATGTATGGCATTGGGTGTAGTGCCCTCGTATGCCGTGTACAACTCATACTTACCTGGCAGGGGAGATACCATGATCAAGCAGGTGGTTCACCTTTGGCGAGGCTCTGCCATTGCACTTCGGCGGTAGCTGACCCGAACGAATTCCCCAAATGTGGGAATCTCGACTGCATAATTTGTGGTAGTGGGGGACTGCGTTCGCGCTCTCCCCTGATATGTTGTGGAATGGTAAAATGAGCAATAGCAATGTTGACGTGTTCACCGGGAGTTTACTGACTCTGCTGCGTTTCAGTGCAAGTGCAATAGAACATTCAGTAACACGTGTGCACCATGGATAATTGGATACCCTGAAAGCAGTGCGCGGTGACATGCACAACGTGGTGCCCAGTGCAAAATGCACATTTCCAACACTCATATTTGACTTGAATTCATGAAAACACGAAAACAAATCCTGCCTAATAGTCCGGGGCTTTGTTGCATTTTTCGCTCAGACCCTCGGATCTCGGTTGCTTTGTTCATTAGCCTACGACTACGCTACGCGTGGAAAGTGGTGCATCATGGGACGGCTTTAGAATTTGTTGTATGTTTTATGTCTTTTTTGGGGGGTTTTTGAGGACGACATGATTTCTGTGTGGTATAGCTTACACATCTTAGCTCTTGTTTAAACATATTGCCATTTTAAGTGTTGAACTTTAAACGTAGCAGCAAGACCGCCACCTATGTGACATGTATGGCATTGGGTGTAGTGCCCTCGTATGCCGTGTACAACTCATACTTACCTGGCAGGGGAGATACCATGATCAAGCAGGTGGTTCACCTTTGGCGAGGCTCTGCCATTGCACTTCGGCGGTAGCTGACCCGAACGAATTCCCCAAATGTGGGAATCTCGACTGCATAATTTGTGGTAGTGGGGGACTGCGTTCGCGCTCTCCCCTGATATGTTGTGGAATGGTAAAATGAGCAATAGCAATGTTGACGTGTTCACCGGGAGTTTACTGACTCTGCTGCGTTTCAGTGCAAGTGCAATAGAACATTCAGTAACACGTGTGCACCATGGATAATTGGATACCCTGAAAGCAGTGCGCGGTGACATGCACAACGTGGTGCCCAGTGCAAAATGCACATTTCCAACACTCATATTTGACTTGAATTCATGAAAACACGAAAACAAATCCTGCCTAATAGTCCGGGGCTTTGTTGCATTTTTCGCTCAGACCCTCGGATCTCGGTTGCTTTGTTCATTAGCCTACGACTACGCTACGCGTGGAAAGTGGTGCATCATGGGACGGCTTTAGAATTTGTTGTATGTTTTATGTCTTTTTTGGGGGGTTTTTGAGGACGACATGATTTCTGTGTGGTATAGCTTACACATCTTAGCTCTTGTTTAAACATATTGCCATTTTAAGTGTTGAACTTTAAACGTAGCAGCAAGACCGCCACCTATGTGACATGTATGGCATTGGGTGTAGTGCCCTCGTATGCCGTGTACAACTCATACTTACCTGGCAGGGGAGATACCATGATCAAGCAGGTGGTTCACCTTTGGCGAGGCTCTGCCATTGCACTTCGGCGGTAGCTGACCCGAACGAATTCCCCAAATGTGGGAATCTCGACTGCATAATTTGTGGTAGTGGGGGACTGCGTTCGCGCTCTCCCTGATATGTTGTGGAATGGTAAAATGAGCAATAGCAATGTTGACGTGTTCACCGGGAGTTTACTGACTCTGCTGCGTTTCAGTGCAAGTGCAATAGAACATTCAGTAACACGTGTGCACCATGGATAATTGGATACCCTGAAAGCAGTGCGCGGTGACATGCACAACGTGGTGCCCAGTGCAAAATGCACATTTCCAACACTCATATTTGACTTGAATTCATGAAAACACGAAAACAAATCCTGCCTAATAGTCCGGGCTTTGTTGCATTTTTCGCTCAGACCCTCGGATCTCGGTTGCTTTGTTCATTAGCCTACGACTTACGCTGGCGTGGAAAGTGGTGCATCATGGGACGGCTTTAGAATTTGTTGTATGTTTTATGTCTTTTTTTTTTTTTTTTTGAGGACGACATGATTTCTGTGTGGTATAGCTTACACATCTTAGCTCTTGTTTAAACATATTGCTATTTTAAGTGTTGAACTTTAAACGTAGCAGCAAGACCGCCACCTATGTGACATGTATGGCATTGGGTGTAGTGCCCTCGTATGCCGTGTACAACTCATACTTACCTGGCAGGGGAGATACCATGATCAAGCAGGTGGTTCACCTTTGGCGAGGCTCTGCCATTGCACTTCGGCGGTAGCTGACCCGAACGAATTCCCCAAATGTGGGAATCTCGACTGCATAATTTGTGGTAGTGGGGGACTGCGTTCGCGCTCTCCCCTGATATGTTGTGGAATGGTAAAATGAGCAATAGCAATGTTGACGTGTTCACCGGGAGTTTACTGACTCTGCTGCGTTTCAGTGCAAGTGCAATAGAACATTCAGTAACACGTGTGCACCATGGATAATTGGATACCCTGAAAGCAGTGCGCGGTGACATGCACAACGTGGTGCCCAGTGCAAAATGCACATTTCCAACACTCATATTTGACTTGAATTCATGAAAACACGAAAACAAATCCTGCCTAATAGTCCGGGGCTTTGTTGCATTTTTCGCTCAGACCCTCGGATCTCGGTTGCTTTGTTCATTAGCCCTCACGACTACGCTTACGCGTGGAAAGTGGTGCATCATGGGACGGCTTTAGAATTTGTTGTATGTTTTATGTCTTTTTTGGGGGGTTTTTGAGGACGACATGATTTCTGTGTGGTATAGCTTACACATCTTAGCTCTTGTTTAAACATATTGCTATTTTAAGTGTTGAACTTTAAACGTAGCAGCAAGACCGCCACCTATGTGACATGTATGGCATTGGGTGTAGTGCCCTCGTATGCCGTGTACAACTCATACTTACCTGGCAGGGGAGATACCATGATCAAGCAGGTGGTTCACCTTTGGCGAGGCTCTGCCATTGCACTTCGGCGGTAGCTGACCCGAACGAATTCCCCAAATGTGGGAATCTCGACTGCATAATTTGTGGTAGTGGGGACTGCGTTCGCGCTCCCCTGATATGTTGTGGAATGGTAAAATGAGCAATAGCAATGTTGACGTGTACACCGGGAGTTTACTGACTCTGCTGCGTTTCAGTGCAAGTGCAATAGAACATTCAGTAACACGTGTGCACCATGGATAATTGGATACCCTGAAAGCAGTGCGCGGTGCAAAATGCACATTTCCAACACTCATATTTGACTTGAATTCATGAAAACACGAAAACAAATCCTGCCTAATAGTCCGGGGCTTTGTTGCATTTTTCGCTCAGACCCTCGGATCTCGGTTGCTTTGTTCATTAGCCTACGACTTACGCCACTGGCGTGGAAAGTGGTGCATCATGGGACGGCTTTAGAATTTGTTGTATGTTTTATGTCTTTTTTGGGGGGTTTTTGAGGACGACATGATTTCTGTGTGGTATAGCTTACACATCTTAGCTCTTGTTTAAACATATTGCTATTTTAAGTGTTGAACTTTAAACGTAGCAGCAAGACCGCCACCTATGTGACATGTATGGCATTGGGTGTAGTGCCCTCGTATGCCGTGTACAACTCATACTTACCTGGCAGGGGAGATACCATGATCAAGCAGGTGGTTCACCTTTGGCGAGGCTCTGCCATTGCACTTCGGCGGTAGCTGACCCGAACGAATTCCCCAAATGTGGGAATCTCGACTGCATAATTTGTGGTAGTGGGGACTGCGTCAAGCTCTCCCCTGATATGTTGTGGAATGGTAAAATGAGCAATAGCAATGTTGACGTGTTCACCGGGAGTTTACTGACTCTGCTGCGTTTCAGTGCAAGTGCAATAGAACATTCAGTAACACGTGTGCACCATGGATAATTGGATACCCTGAAAGCAGTCGCGGTGACATGCACAACGTGGTGCCCAGTGCAAAATGCACATTTCCAACACTCATATTTGACTTGAATTCATGAAAACACGAAAACAAATCCTGCCTAATAGTCCGGGCTTTGTTGCATTTTTCGCTCAGACCCTCGGATCTCGGTTGCTTTGTTCATTAGCCCTCACGACTTACGCTTCTGGCGTGGAAAGTGGTGCATCATGGGGACGGCTTTAGAATTTGTTGTATGTTTTATGTCTTTTTTGGGGGGTTTTTGAGGACGACATGATTTCTGTGTGGTATAGCTTACACATCTTAGCTCTTGTTTAAACATATTGCTATTTTAAGTGTTGAACTTTAAACGTAGCAGCAAGACCGCCACCTATGTGACATGTATGGCATTGGGTGTAGTGCCCTCGTATGCCGTGTACAACTCATACTTACCTGGCAGGGGAGATACCATGATCAAGCAGGTGGTTCACCTTTGGCGAGGCTCTGCCATTGCACTTCGGGCGTAGCTGACCGAGCGAATTCCCCAAATGTGGGAATCTCGACTGCATAATTTGTGGTAGTGGGGACTGCGTTCGCTCTCCCCTGATATGTTGTGGAATGGTAAAATGAGCAATAGCAATGTTGGCGTGTTCACCGGGGAGTTTACTGACTCTGCTGCGTTTCAGTGCAAGTGCAATAGAACATTCAGTAACACGTGTGCACCATGGATAATTGGATACCCTGAAAGCAGTGCGCGGTGACATGCACAACGTGGTGCCCAGTGCAAAATGCACATTTCCAACACTCATATTTGACTTGAATTCATGAAAACACGAAAACAAATCCTGCCTAATAGTCCGGGGCTTTGTTGCATTTTTTCGCTCAGACCCTCGGATCTCGGTTGCTTTGTTCATTAGCCTACGATTACGCTTACGGCGTGGAAAGTGGTGCATCATGGGACGGCTTTAGAATTTGTTGTATGTTTTATGTCTTTTTTGGGGGGTTTTTGAGGACGACATGATTTCTGTGTGGTATAGCTTACACATCTTAGCTCTTGTTTAAACATATTGCTATTTTAAGTGTTGAACTTTAAACGTAGCAGCAAGACCGCCACCTATGTGACATGTATGGCATTGGGTGTAGTGCCCTCGTATGCGTGTACAACTCATACTTACCTGGCAGGGGAGATACCATGATCAAGCAGGTGGTTCACCTTTGGCGAGGCTCTGCCATTGCACGGGCGGTAGCTGACCGAGCGAATTCCCCAAATGTGGGAATCTCGACTGCATAATTTGTGGTAGTGGGGACTGCGTTGGCGCTCTCCCCTGATATGTTGTGGAATGGTAAAATGAGCAATAGCAATGTTGACGTGTTCACGGGGAGTTTACTGACTCTGCTGCGTTTCAGTGCAAGTGCAATAGAACATTCAGTAACTGCGGTGCACCATGGATAATTGGATACCCTGAAAGCAGTGGCGGTGACATGCACAACGTGGTGCCCAGTGCAAAATGCACATTTCCAACACTCATATTTGACTTGAATTCATGAAAACACGAAAACAAATCCTGCCTAATAGTCCGGGCTTTGTTGCATTTTTCGCTCAGACCCTCGGATCTCGGTTGCTTTGTTCATTAGCCTCACGACTACGCTGGCGTGGAAAGTGGTGCATCATGGGACGGCTTTAGAATTTGTTGTATGTTTTATGTCTTTTTTGGGGGGTTTTTGAGGACGACATGATTTCTGTGTGGTATAGCTTACACATCTTAGCTCTTGTTTAAACATATTGCTATTTTAAGTGTTGAACTTTAAAGCGTAGCAGCAAGACCGCCACCTATGTGACATGTATGGCATTGGGTGTAGTGCCCTCGTATGCCGCGGTACAACTCATACTTACCTGGCAGGGGGAGATACCATGATCAAGCAGGTGGTTCACCTTTGGCGAGGCTCTGCCATTGCACTTCGGGTGGTAGCTGACCGAACGAATTCCCCAAATGTGGGAATCTCGACTGCATAATTTGTGGTAGTGGGGACTGCGTTGGCTCTCCCCTGATATGTTGTGGAATGGTAAAATGAGCAATAGCAATGTTGACGTGTTCACGGGGAGTTTACTGACTCTGCTGCGTTTCAGTGCAAGTGCAATAGAACATTCAGTAACACGCGGTGCACCATGGATAATTGGATACCCTGAAAGCAGTGCGCGGTGACATGCAAACGTGGTGCCCAGTGCAAAATGCACATTTCCAACACTCATATTTGACTTGAATTCATGAAAACACGAAAACAAATCCTGCCTAATAGTCCGGGCTTTGTTGCATTTTTAAGCTCAGACCCTCGGATCTCGGTTGCTTTGTTCATTAGCCCTACGAATTCGCTTACGGCGTGGAAAGTGGTGCATCATGGGACGGCTTTAGAATTTGTTGTATGTTTTATGTCTTTTTGGGGGTTTTTGAGGGCGACATGATTTCTGTTTGGTATAGCTTACACATCTTAGCTCTTGTTTAAACATATTGCTATTTTAAGTGTTGAACTTTAAACGTAGCAGCAAGACCGCCACCTATGTGACATGTATGGCATTGGGTGTAGTGCCCTCGTATGCCGTGTACAACTCATACTTACCTGGCAGGGGAGATACCGTGATCAAGCAGGTGGTTCACCTTTGGCGAGGCTCTGCCATTGCACGCCGCCGGTAGCTGATCCAAGCGAATTCCCCAAATGTGGGAATCTCGACTGCATAATTTGTGGTAGTGGGGGACTGCGTTCGCGCTCTCCCCTGATATGTTGTGGAATGGTAAAATGAGCAATAGCAATGTTGACGTGTTCACCTGGAGTTTACTGACTCTGCTGCGTTTCAGTGCAAGTGCAATAGAACATTCAGTAACACGTGTGCACCATGGATAATTGGATTCCCTGAAACCAGTGCGCGTTGACACGATTACAAGACATGCACAACGTGGTGCCCAGTGTAAAAATACTTCCAAATAATACACATTTCCAAAATGTTCTGTATATGTTCTAAAATGAGCAGTTTTATCAAAATGCAACTGTTTTGGGGTGTGTATGCAGCAGGAATGTCCACCTTATTTGTTGCACTTGCACTGATGTCCAGGGAGGAAAAGGCTCAAGCCGTGAGAAGTATTTACAAGAGCAAGGTAGTTGCGGCCTCTCATCAATTTCACTGAGTAGTAGACAGCACAACACGCACGCACACACCCAAACCACACATAGCCTATTCATGGGTTTCATCAGGTCCCTTTCCACAGGTGTATTAATCAAGCACCATGCAGTCTGCATTGATAATTAAGGTGCTTGATTTTATACACCTGTGGAAAGGGACCTGATGAAACCCATGAATAGCATCAAGTCTAGTGTCAGGTCGTGGCTAAAACTCACAAGTGAGACAGTATGCATGTTGTTTCTACGGCGGAGTATTGGGGCCACACATGAAGAAAAAAACAAAATCCATGACGAGAATAAACTCAACATGTAGACATTACTTGACGTTTCGAGAGTAAAGATGAAATATCATGTTAAGTTAATCACGACGTGTCATACACTGAACTCGAAATTTCAGGAGTAAAGTTGAAATAGCCTATCTCAAAATTCCGTGAAAGTACAATTTCACCAAATCATCTAGGCTAGGCTACACATTTGCTGAGTCGTCGGCCAACTTGATTCAGTGGCAGGTACTTGGGAGCGGTCATTCTCTCTAACTAGTTTTGCTGAAAAGTCGAGATTAAAGTAGTAGTGTGGTGTCAACTTTAATCTCGATGTGTCGACATTTCGAGAATAAAGTCAACATTATATTTCAACTTTACTCTCGAAATTTGTAGTTTAAAGTAGACATGTCGAGTTTAATCTCTCATAGCAAAAATATTTTTTTTCCTTCATGTGGCCCTACTCCGTCGTAGGCCATGTGGTCTTTGGCCGCATAGCTGAGGCCTGTTTAGTAATTAGGGTGTAGCCTAATGTTAGGTATCCTTATTGAAGGTAAAATAGAAGGGGGAGAGCCCATAAAAAAAAAAAAAAAAAAAAAAAAAAAAAAAAAAAACAGTTTTGGCGTAATGGTTTAGAGTAGACTGTGAACCGGATAGGACAGTGGGCATTCTAGGAATGGGTTTAGCAACTGCTCAATCAGATGAGGTGATCTGTATGTGTTCACATTATTGTCATGCAGATGCGAACTTCAGTGTTTGTGGTATATGCCATATAGACTTACCTTACACCACTCTTGGTTTTTCTGACTGCTATAACATTCTACTTATAATGTTTACATATTGTTTATTCGTCATCTTATTGTCATCTTATTTCATTTTCTTACATTATACACATAAAGTTGCACTTGCAATATACAGATCATATAAGACAAATGTGCATGTTTAGACTGCCTCAGTATGACCATTAGGTGTCCCCCCCCTAATGTATTTAATCAGAGCCTTTTTAGATAAATACTTTTACATCTTCAGAGGTGGGAAAGGCACTCCAGTTGTGCTGCATGATAAATATTTATAACATTTGACAACATAAAGTGTACATTGCTCTGTTTATTAGGTCCATAACCTTTATACACAACAGGACACAGAGGGGATCAAGTCTAACATCCCAGAACCAAATAGAAGGCAGAGTCTTCAAATGCAGAATTTGATCTTGGTGAACACTTCACAAGACCTGTGAACACACACATTTTAAAAATACACCAGTTAAGAGTTTACAGCAACACTGCAATAATTCACACATCTTTCTGATGACTTTTTGGTTAATTAAGCAAGAATATGGCTACGTGGATAGACAGACAGACAGACACACACACACACACACACTACGCTTTCACTACCCGTACAGGCAATGTCCCATACAGCTCTATAACATTTAGGCCAACTCTTTCCAGTACAGATATTACACAACCAATTCCAGACAATATCCATTGTGACGACTCACCAAAATATGTATGATTAGATTTGATCAATGCCGAGCTCCTCAGGTGTGGAGATGCCGAGCTCCTGTAGCGTGGGCTTCAGCTCCTGGATCAAGTAGGGGTAAATCTCTTTATGGGGGCCTGATTTGTCCTGGAAAGACAGTGGAAATGAGGCATCAGCGCAAATGTTCTGTAATTGTCCATCCATTTCACTCTTACAAACAAAATGGCTGAGGAACAGAGGGGAGAAGTTAAGGTGTATTTACCGATTGCCCACTTGTATGTATAGCGCATGATTTATTCAAGTCCCACAATTCTAGACGTCATAATGTGAGAAATTCCCACACATATTTTACAGCGCTGTCTGATAACGTTAATCTAATAATGGAGCAGCGTGGATGTGGAAACACCGTAAGCTTCTGAAACATGCCCCGCCACACTTGGTGGAACGGCAGACAGCAGACTTTAAGTAGTAGTGTCAATAAGCTTCCGCACCGTCCATTTAGTCTTTTTATACTTTTGTTTCATTTCACATTTTATTATTATAGTTTTCTATGCATACTAATACACTATACAAATTGGCTTGTATGTATAAAATAATTCTAGTATAATTCAGTGGTTCTCAACCTTTTTTCAGTGATGTACCCCCTGTGAAATCTTTTTTCAGCCAAGTACCCCCTAACCAGCGCAAAGCATTTTTAGTTGAGAAAAAAAAGAGCACTGTGCCATCAGTGTCTAATTTATTAAACTTTGGAACTGATAAACACAGACAAAATTTAAACATTTGGAAAAAAACTATTTTGAACATTTAAAATTTTAATAATCCATGACTAAATTTATTGCAAATGACTCAAACTAATGTAGTAAAAACAGTGACCATAGCCTACTGAAATATAAAATTCATTTTATGTATATATATGTTCCTGAAATATTTATTAAATAATTGTTTTTAATAGTATTTTTGCATGGATTCTACTTTTTAAATATATGTATATTTTAAAATCTCACCTACCCCGTGGAGTGCCTTCACGTACCCCCATTTGAGAACCACTGGTATAATTTATAGCCTATGGTTTGCATGTTTATGTTTTGTTATAATAAAACATTATTTTCATTGTTAATTTGATATTGTTAATGACATCATTGTTATTTTTACTATTATGCTTAATGTAGACTTTGTTCACATTTATTTAATTCTATTATTTTTAACTAATGTAATGTTAATTTACTGTAAGTCGATTTGGACAAAAGCATCTACAAAATACCATAAATATATATTAATGATTGATATAATAAATAAGACCTAAATATGTATATTTAATTAAATTGTTTTTAAAAAGTCCTCATCTTCTCCGACACCATCATGAAATGCAATACGGTCCCAGCAGCAGACAGATACAACCAAGACCAAAAGCATCAAAACTGCAGGCAACAGGACACCTGAAAGTGCAGACTTGTGCGAGATCAGGTTTGAGGACAGTGCTGACCTTGACTGCCTCCAGGATGCGGATGGCGCTGGCCAGGTCGTTGAGCCTTCTGCAGGCTCTTAGTGCTGAATCCAGGATCTTTGGCTCAGGGACCAGGTCATACCCAATCAGGGTGTTCATGCCTGCAGACAGTAGGAGAGGTTATCCATGTTTATTTCACATGTATACATGGGTCATTCCACGTCAGTTCAACCAGGGCCCACGCACTTAGGTCTCAAAATTCTGAAAAAATTACCAGGTATACCTATGTTACCCAGGAGACACACTGTAAAATTACTCTTATGTAAGATCAATACTTTCCAAGATACAGCCAGTTTTACAGGGGGAGGGGGGTGTCGATTTTGTTCGGCCTCTTTTTTTTGTCAAAGTTCACAAGCCCACAGCGCAAGAACTAAACCATGTAGGAGGCTCAAATTTTGCATGCTGGAACATAAATTTGATTTCTAAACAGGTTTATTACGTTGAAATAGATGCCAAGTTCCCCTTTAAAGACTTCACCGTGGTTGTCCACATTACATTCCAACATGGACATGCTTTCGAACACCATATGATAGGTAGTCATAGTCACCCGGCTCATACCTTTTTTGAGTTCCCAGGCATCAATGTCTGGTTTGCTGAAATAAGTTACCCAGCGAGCATCAAACTCCTCATCTGTCTCCGCCTTGGCATGTGAGTAGCATCGCGAGGCAAGAGGTGCTGCAAATGAGAAATAATAATTATATACATCACCTAGTTATACAGGAATAACAATAACACCTATGGAAAATACTGACATTACTTTTCTTCCAGTGGTCTGTATACGCCGGCTTCCACTCCAGTTTGTATACAAACTTTATTTTTACTAAATTGTGGCCTGTTTACTATTGTGCTGTCATTATAATTTGTGTAAAATGAGCACACAATTTGGCAAAAAGGCCACACTATAGCCTATTTACTAAAATGAGCGCACAATATATTAAATGTTAAGCACAATCTAGTAAAATGAGAGCATTATTTAGTAAAATGAGTGCACATTCTCACAATATACAAAAAACAATTTTTGCAATGAAGCTCCAGGGCTCTAGCCTAGAAATCTAGACGCACCCGCAGGGCTCTGTATTGGATTAATGTACTACTCATTTTCTTTCTGGTGCAAAAGAAGAATCATTTTGATGCAAAACCAAACTAACTGTTTGTATCCTATATTCTACTCAAACCAAACAACTCTGAAATGTAGGCTATAAAAAACATCTTGTGAACATCATAAGTAGCTCTAGAAGCACAACTCTGAATTTGGTGAAGGCTTATAGTTTCTCTGGCTTTTTTCTGTCTCAACAGCAAGTAGGCTCGAGTCGGGCCATTACATTGTTCGTGGCCAGACCCTTAATCTTTCTAGATTACCAGGGTCTGGATTTTCCAGTCTAGGATTTCCCTTTATCTCATACAAATCGTGTAGTCTTCGTTCATAGTCTAATTTATAATATAATGTATTTGCACTGAGTTGATTCTCAAAAATACGGAACAAAATGCGTTCCGTGTCAGTTCAATATTAGCTGTTAACCTTAAACTAGCTGTTGGGGGCGTTTTATGATTTCCCGAAAACACCATTCATTTTCTGGAACGTTCAAAAAAGATGCATACAAATGACGGTCACCTCCAAACAAAAACCGGGGAATGCTAACTAGAACTACAACCAAATAACGCCAGAGTTGACCATAAAAATGTGTCACCATGACCGCTCGGGGTCTCCGTAGGTGTTGGCATTACTCTTTGCACTGGTTCTACCCACAACTTGGCAAAATATCAGCGGCGTTGCCAGAGTGGCGTAGCCCAACGTAACGTTCTTGAGGGGCGCTGACTTTGAACGCCATAGTTCTAGTCCCAGAGACCAACATCGGTCACAGCAAGGACATGCTTCTATTCTAGTTTAGAGAAAATAATTAATAACAACATGTAGCTCCTGTGCACTGCCACCACCATGGCAATGCCATCTCTCACATAAATTATCACTGCAAGGACAGGAAACGTCACTCTTAGAAAAGAAAGCAAGTGATGGGACGAGTTGGACTAGCTGCTACCGTTAGCGTTAAAGCCATTCCTGTGAACTTTCGCGTTGAGTCGTCAATGAGTATTTCCTCTTATGAAACCCTTTCCTGATTATGCGACGTTCTCTAGCTATTTAATTAAGTAGCCGCTAACTATAACGTTAATGTTGCACTGAAGGTGTAACTCAGCGACACATAACATAGCTAACAGATGCTAAGCTGGCTAGGTCATGACTGGCTAACGTTATTTAGCTGGATATTCCTCCAAGTGCCTCTATTAAATACAACCAGCTATTTAAACCGGTGTGATTCAAAGTATGACGAACAGTAGACTATCCACAAAATATGCCATATTCAAAGCACAGAGATTGGAACCAACTAACGTTATCGTAAACGTCAGTTCTCCTTGACCTCGTTTGAACCAGGCAGCCTACCAGGGGGTACTTTAACGTTAGCATTTTGACACTAGCTCGCTAGCTAACAGTTCAGTATGACATTTGTGATGGACTGATATAAACTAACATTACAAATACAATATGAGAGAAACAGCCAACGGACATTGCGCCTTACCTGTATAAGAGGGACCTGCCCGCGCTAAACTTCTAATTCCTGAGGCTGAAAGCCGAACCACGGCAGAAAACATCATGCCAGCCGGAGCCGTTGCTAATCTAGCTTGCTAGCCTCAAGGTGTTCTAAAGGAGCAGAGAGAAAACTGAGCCTGCGCAATGATACAAATGAAAGCGATGACGCACGGAGCATATATCTATGGTACGGAGCAGAACCTACAGAAGGCAATGCACAAAATATAATTTTCTCATCTTTCTCATTATAGCATGCTCAAATTTGAGAGTGTTTGCTAAAGTTTTATATAAAAACGTACAGGTGTCTCTATTATTTGTTAATATCTGTGCCTTCTCTGTATTTCGTCATGCTTTCAAGTTCTGAGGTTTTTGACTGATCCGAGTTACCGTACAATTGCAGGAAGTGTTGATTTCCACCATCTAGGTTT